>NW_026571018.1:3647605-3655105 GCF_026225935.1 Boleophthalmus pectinirostris | reverse complement strand
TCGGGGTGCGTCTTTTGCTCCTTTCTATGGATATGCCACAGCACTGCCTGGAATGTTCCGCAGTGTGACTTTAAACACCTCTGCCTCACGTTTATGGGTTAAATCGAAAGAAAAACAGGCGTTCTCTCCACAGATCTGACCTCTAACTCGGTCCAGTCTGATGTCCGTGGAGACAGAAAGGTTTAACGCCGCACTGCGAAACATTCCAGACAAAGCAACGACATCATTCGACAGACCCTCCACCAGAAAAGTTACACAATACATCTTTAAAACATCATGATTCCAATAAGAGGTAGCGAGAATTCAAGTCATTTTCACAGATGTATTATTTGAACAGCGCGGTGTGGTCTGGGGGCGGGGTTTGCGGTGAGCGTTGGGGGCGGGGTTTCGAGGGGTCCGGGGGTGGTACAGTTCACATCATGACGTGGCGGCGCCGGTGCAGAGACAGGTGGTCAGATCTGGAGAAGGAGCGGTCACACTCGGTGCATCTGAAGGGTTTGATCCCCGTGTGTTTCCGGAAATGACGCGTGAGTTCATCTGAGCGGCCGAGACTGAGACAAGACCGAAACCACGGCCCATCAAGACCAAATCGAGCTCATCTTTATCATTTTCGACATTTATTGTGTTTTGGGTTTTTTTCATTCACACATGTTTAACAGAAACGAAGCTCTTTCTGCTACGTCAAACGTGTCATCGTTGTAGCAGTTTTAGTTCGTTGTCACGTGAGAGGGTGGCAGAAATACACTGCAGTTTGTAAAAAAAAAAAAAGCTGAATCAATCTAAAAACGGCCCACACATCACTCTTAGAAGGTAGGCAGAAGGAAAGCTCTGAAAAGCTGATTTTACATGAGATTTGCCCTTTTAACAAGGAAAAACAGTAATCAGTGTTTCCCACAGAAAACTGGTTAGGGAAGGCGGTGCTGCCTAAAAAGTGAAGGGGGGGGGTATGTGGAGATGTGTGTATATGTATATTGCAGACAAGTAGTAGTAGTACAAGTAGATCGTGACAAGGTGACCCAAAAAAAATCTCTTGCGGCTAGGGATGGGCATGATTAATCGATAATTGATCATTAAGAATTTCATCGATTACATTAATTTTAATTGACAAACCAAATGTAAGTTGCTGTGTGTATCGTGACCAAACAGGTGTGTACATGTGTCTCTGCATCAGAAGGAGCGAGACACAAACAGAAACAGTGGGTCAGTCTGTAACGAACCGAAGCACAAATGTGGATTTAACGATGATTTGTACAAGAAATTCCACACTTTCCGTTGCGTTCGGGACAAGTGTGAGTCCATGTGCACAGTGTATAAAGCAGCACATATGTTTCTGTGTCCAGTGGGAAAAAGTTCACCAGGACACAGAAAACATGAAAAAGTTTTGCCAGGTGAGAGTCGCTCAATGTGGATGACGAGTCCCCACCTCCCTCCCCCCGTACGCTGTCCTGGTTTTGACAAACGGAAATCTGGTCACACTAACCTGTATTCACCTGAGTCATGTCTTTTAATCCAACAGAAATTGACCGCATCAGCGACGCAAGAGCTGTAGTTTTATCTTCACTTAGTTTATGCAAATTAGCGATGCGGTTTTAAGTTTCTGTGAGAGTTGTGCAAAACTGAATTAAACACATTATAATGTCAAACAGCTGATGTGGCTCTAGAGTCGTTACGGTTTATATGTCGTAAAGTTGAATTTATTTATGCAGATTAGTGCAGATAGTAATAATAATGATGATCATTTTAATATAAAAACGTTAATGATTAATCGATGATCATTAATTCTTCTGACAATCGATTAAGAAAATTTCATCGAATGCCCATCCCTACTTGCGACCCACCTGAGGGTCTCGACCCAGTCTTTGTCAAACAATGTTCTATATAATTTCAAACTAACTCCATGATGACTCGACCTTGGTGAGGAAGTCTGGGGAAAATTAAACAAATACTGATCATTTTCTGCCTTTCGTCTTTGCACGAAAACTTATTTTTGGCTCATGATACAAATGCAGAGAACAGGAACTGACAAGAACGGGTCAAAAGGAAATTTTGAGCTCAATATTTTTCACATGCAAATATTTCCTCATTACTAGTTGTCACATTTTGGGAGCCCGACCTATTATACTTTTGTCCTGACAAAACTTTGATGTCATTTTTCACAGTTTTGGTCTTTGTCTTTGTCTTTGTCGGAGAGTACAGACTGACCGCTCTCTGGAGGAAATCCGTGTTCGTAGATTTCTCTGATCCAACTCTGCAGCTCCGAGTCCTGCACCACGTCCTCATCTCCACGGTAACACAGGTCCAGCCAGCTGATCACAAACCTGCACAAGGTTTGTGACAAGGGTTAAAGCCTCACTATGGGACATTTCATCACATTAGCAGTGTGCGTTCTGACCTGAGGAGGGCGCTCCACACTCGGGGGGCGTCCTGGCCGTACAGACACCGCGGCAGGTCGCTCAGGCCACGCTCCTCCACGTCACGAGGGACACACAACGAACTGTACGAGAGACGAGAGGAGGACCGGGACAGGACCAGCGGGAGGGCATCCAGACCACACGCCACCGCCTCAACAACACACCCAACAGTTAGAGTTAGTCTGGGTTTAGTCCTGGTATAGTCCTATATTGTCCTGCTTCACTCCTGGTTCAGTCCTGGTTCAGTCCTGTTTCACTCCTCGTCTAGTCCTCATCTAGTCCTGTTTCAGTCCTGGTTCAGCCCTGGTTCAGTCCTGGTTCAGTCCTGGTTCAGTCCTAGTTTAGTCCTGTTTCAGTCCTGGTTTAGTCCTGGTTTAGTCCTGGTTCAGTCCTGGTCCAGTCCTCGTCTAGTCCTCATCTAGTCCTGGTTCAGTCCTGGTCCAGTCCTGGTCCAGTCCTCACCTAGCCCTGGTTCAGGCCTGGTTCACTCCTGATCTAGTTCGGGTTCAGTCCTGGTCTAGTCCTGGTTCAGTCCTGGTCTAGTCCTCTTTCAGACCTTGTCAAAGATTCCTCCTGAGTTCAGTAGAGCACTTCGAGCCTGGAAGTTGATCTGAGGCGACGTCTGAACATGAGACATGAGCAGCTGAAACACAGAACTGTTTTTTAGACCTCATTTTTTCAGTAAAGGTTTCAAGGATGAGTCCAGATGACCAAAGCCGAAACTGTCTCTACACTGACCCACTCCCGGACGAATGATGGATTACACCGTCTCACTTTATGTTTTCCTCTTTCACAGCAGACTGGCCCTTCTACAGAGAAACTCTCCAAACTGTATAAACTGTATTTATTTGTTCACTGTACATATCTAACCCCCAAGAAGTGAGCATGGGTCTGATTCAGCTCCATCAATTTTGGCTCCAATTCCTTTTTTAATAAAAAAGTGTCACTTCTCTCTGTGACTGCTGCTAATTTTTTTTTTATTCACCTGCTCTACATGATCTTGGGGTTGGAGTCCTGCACCGGGTCAGGTAATAGTTGCTGAAACAAGCGGGTTTAATGTTCAGGAATTTTACGGGCAGGTTTGCAGGCGGGTGGTGATCACACACAGGCAGGTCAGGTGAATCAAATGAACAACGAACAGGAGAAAAATACTTGACGTGCTTGCAAGACGTCTGTTATCCTGGAAACAAGTGTCATTTCCCGACTTTTCCTGGAACGATGGACCAGACCGACAGAGACTTTAGTGTTTTTATTACATAAAACCATCAGCGGAGGAGGTCGGCTTGGTGGCTGCGCTCCTGGTTTAGACCCGTTTTAGTTCTGGTTTAGTCCTGATTTAGTCTTGGTTTAGACCTGGTTAAGTCACGGTTTAGGCTTGTTTATATTTATAATTTGCTAATGACACGGCATAAGTTCAGTCCTGGTTTAGTCCTGGACTTTTGTGCTGTTGGACTAATGGGCTGACCCCGATTTATCACGGGCATGGGCGGGTAATGGGTAGAATGTTAACGAGTCCGGGCGGGTGTGGATTTAACTTTGATATAATCATGGGTTAACAGGTGGGTGTGGTGCTGGACTGCGTGGGTGCAGGTCTCCAAAAATGGACCCATGCAGGACTCTGTTGGGGTTTTTATTCCACTATTCTGTCCCTAAATTATATGAACGTTAATAACAAATCAGGTGTCTGGCCTGCCTTGGCCAACAGCCCAAACGACAGGTGCAGGCAGGAAGGGTTATTACCTTCACCAGCCTCGCTCCTGATTGGCTTTTTGGTTGCTGTGAAACACTTTTGGATTTTACTTAGGCTACGTTCAGAGTGCAGCCTGAAGTGACCCAAATCCTATGCTCCTGTATCTGATCTTTTAATGACAGATCCGATTTTGTTCAAATGCGATCCAGGTCACTTGGATATGTGCTCCTAAAACAGATACATACATATCTGATCTTTTGACATGTGACTTCAGTCTAAACGGACAGTTCACATTCATCCCACCTACACGTCAGACTCGGAGTCTCGTCGATGGAGGGAAAATGAGGTTAGTGAGTTCAATCATATTTGGGGGGATCGCTGTATTCAGGCCAACATGGAAGGGTCTTGTCAGAAATGATCTCCATAGAAATGTCGGAGCGCGGCTACAGTCAGCCCTGGCTCTTATGTCAACAAGAAATAAAGAGCCTGCGAGACAAATACAAGGAGGCTAAAGACTCAAACAAACGAAGGCCATGGACGTGTAACCTGTCCATTTTACCAACAACTGGACTGTATTTTGGGAGACAAGCCCAGCGTTTAGGCCAGTGGTCCTTAACCTTTTTATCTCCACGGATCGATTTTATGTCCGACAATATTTTGAGGACCGGGAACTGCGGCGGCACGGCATGCTTTAGTCCTGGTTTAGACCTGGTTTAGACCTGGTTTAGACCTGGTTTAGACCTGGTTTTATTTCTGGTTTTAGATGTGTTTTAGTCCTGGTTTAGCCCTGATTAAATCCTGTTTTAGTCCTGTTTTAGTTCTGGTTTAATCCTGGTTTAGACCTGGTTTAGTGCTAGTTTAGACCTGGTTTAGTCCCGATTAAATCCTGTTTTAGTCTTGGTTTAGTCCTGGTTTAGACCTGGTTTAGTCCTGGTTTTAGGCCTCGTTTATTCCTGGTTAAATCTTGGTTTAGTTCTGGTTTAGTTCTGGTTGAGAGATGCGTATGGGAGGGGGGGGCTTGTGCTTTCGTGGCCTGGTACCAAATGACCAAATGTGAACGACCTCAACAAAAAACTCGTATTTCACAAAAAAATCCAAATTGAGCATTAAGCCCTGTAGTCAGAACGTAGCCTTAGTCCACTTCTTTGTTGTACCTGGTACAGAGGGTGCACTGCCGGCAGCTGCCTGAGGGTGGCGACGGCGCACAGCTCGGACATCATGTGCGTGCGCAGGTAGTGCGAGTCGAGCTGATGCACCTGGAAATCGACCATTCGCAGCCAGAGCTTTGCCATCAGCCAATCACAGCAGGAGTCAGAGGGCAGGAAGACCGGGTTCAGGGGCCCGGGGGTCTGCTGCAGCTGAGGAACACAACGGTTAGACCTGGTTTAGACCCGGGCCAGATACTCATGCAGGAATGAACCTTTCCCAAGTAAGAGATTAATGACAGAAAACAGTCTTGAGTATGGAGTCTATTCATTCGTTTGGACAGTGGTACCTGTATGGCGATGGGCAGCAGCGCCCCCTGTGGGCTCAGGTGCAGCAGACACATCGGAGCGCTCAGGTACGACGGCTTCCCGTTGATCTGATTGGCTGGAACTCCCTCCAGCACCGAGTAATCCAACAGGTAAAGACGACCACTCTGCCACACAAGACCAGGGTCAGACCTGGTTTAGACCTGGTTTAGTTCAGGTTTAGTCCTGGTTTAGTTCAAGTTTAGTCCTGGTTTTTATCTGATTTCATCTGGGTTTAGACCTGGTTTAGTCCTGGATTAGATCTGGTTTAGTCCTTGTTTATTCTTGAGTTAGTTCTGGGTTATACCTGGTTTAGTCCCAGTTTAGTCTTGGTTTAGTCCTGATTTAGATCCGAAGAGGTGTCTGGCAAGTGGGAAGAGTTTAGTCCTGGTTAAGATCTGGGTTAGAGATGGGTTAGTCCTGGATCTGGTTTATTCTTGGTTTAGTCTTGGTTTAGACCTGGTTTAGTCCTGGTTTAGATCTGATTTCATCTTGGTTTGGACCTGGTTTAGTCTTGGATTAGATCTGGTTTAGTCCTTGTTCATTCTTGGGTTAGTTCTGGGTTACCTCTGGTTTAGGGCTGGTTTAGTCCCAGTTTAGTCCTGATTAAGCCCTGGTTTAGACCTGATTTAGATCTGAGGAGGAGTCTGGGAAGTGGGAGGTGTTTAGTCCTGGTTTGGATCTGGTTTAGACCTGGTTTAGCCCTGGTTTAGATCTGATTTAGTCTTGGTTTAGATCAGGTTTAGTCTTGGATTAGATCTGGTTTAGTCCTTGTTTATTCTTGAGTTAGTTCTGGTTTAGTCTTGGTTTAGACCTGGTTTAGTCTCACCTGAAGCTCTTGTTGGAGGGAGGAGCCTGCAGGGAGGAAGGGGCGGAGCATGTCACAGGTGACTGACAGGTTTTGGGGCAGGGTCCGGACTCGTTTCAGGGCCAGAGGATTTGGGCCGGTCTGAGCCTGGAGCCCGAAGAACCAATCCTCCCTCCAGTGGGTCTGAACAAACTCTGGAAAACACAAGTACTGTCTGGATACTGCAAATACTGATGAGTACTACTATTCCGAGTTTTATTTGAACACAGTCTTTCCACGAAGAGCTGCCACGGTTGGAACTAAAACAAGTGAGCTGATTTGTGCGTTTGTTTTCTCTCGTTTGTGATTATTGCATGGCTGTGGCAGTGGGTTCATGGTTGTTGCTGTGGGTTGTTTGTGAGTCTGGGGTGATGGTGTGGGTTTTGTTTGTGGTTGTGGCCAGCGGTTGTACTCTCTGGTGAAGTGGTTGGAGTGGTTTGGTTGTGGGACGGTTGTTGGAGTTGGTTGTTGCAGTCGGTGGGGTCATTGTGAGGCTGTTGTTGTTGTTGTGGGGTGGTGGTTGGTTGTGGTCGGTGGGGTAGTTCTGGGGTAATTGTAGCTGTGGTGTGGTTTTGATGGTACTGTTGTTGCTGTAGGGTGGTTTTGATGGTACGGTTGTTGCTTTGGGATGGTGGTTGTTATTGTGGTGTGGCTGTGGTGGCGTGGTTGAGACTGGTGGAGTGGTTTTCATGGAGTAGTAGTGGTTGGGTTGTTGTGGTGGGGTGGTTGTTGCTGTGGGCTGGTTGTTGGTGGTTGATGTGGGATGGTTGTGGTGAGGTGGTTGTGGTGGGGTGGTTGTGGTGGGGTGGTTGTGGTGAGGTGGTTGTGGTGGGGTGGTTGTGGTGAGGTGGTTGTGGTGGGGTGGTTGTGGTGAGGTGGTTGTGATGTGAAGTTGTTGTTTGGCGGTGAGGTGGATGTGATATTGTTGTTTGGCGGTGAGGTGGTTGTGATACTGTTGTTTGGCGGTGAGGTGGTTGTGAGGCTGTTGTTTGGTGGTTATGGCGTGGTTGTGGTGAGGTGGTTGTGATACTGTTGTTTGGC
>NW_026571018.1:3452605-3640105 GCF_026225935.1 Boleophthalmus pectinirostris | reverse complement strand
ATCACCAATATTGAACCCACGGTCTGCTAGGACAATATCACCAGGTAACAGGTTTCTTAGAATGCCACTGTCTGTTGTGATTTGTTTATCACTGACCCTCCCTCCCCAGGCACAAGATATGTAAGTGACATAACCTTGGGGTGTTACACCAATCAGAAATTTGACTGTATGGTGATGCTTGTAGTTGGACCATGCCTGTGCTTGGGCAAGTAAATTAGAGGGCCTCTCAATAAAAACTTCAAAACAGTCAATTATTATAGATACTCTAGACCCAAATGCCTCCCTGAATGCCACTGGCATTGTAGCTTGAAGTACATGTCGCTCTGGCCACTCCATTTGGGATTCCAATCTTTCATGAAGTATGTCAATAACTTTATGCCAAACTCTAGAAGCAGTGGACAGAGAGATCTTGAACCTGAAAGCTAAATCTTTGAGTGGGAGATTTAGTCTCAGCCTCATCAAAACTAAAATGAGCTGTTCAAATTTAGACAGCACAGACACAGAGCTACAGGTGATGTAGGGCTCGCACAGCTGAAAAATCTGCATTAAAACTAAGAAGTTGGGGAGCCCCGTGTAGAACTTAGTTTTATCTTCATTTTCTTTAAAGGACTCCTGGCTGAACTGTGTGTCCACTGCCTTGCTGCGAAGATCTCCCAGCTCTACAGTGTTTTGTCTAAGAACATCCTCCATCTTCTCGAGGTCATCCATTATTAGATTAGTCTGGCATCCAGCATCTGCATAGCCTGCAAAAAAGCAGTGCAGGAGAATATTTAACTCATTTATGAATATGGTTTTGAGTTATCTTTGACAACCTTGTTCCAAACATGCAAGTTCTCTGCTCCAATATACAAACTTTCTACAGTCTCCATAATTTAAAAATATATGTATATTACAAACAGTTGAGGTACACTTACAAATTGCAACTCTGACAGGCACTTGAACCAAATGATATATCAATACATTACACGAGACACAAAACTCTGTACAATTTAATACATCTGTGCATATTACAAAATGAGGACTAGATATTTTAGGGACTTCATGGACATTCTGCAGGTTGTTATTTTTATACACTACCTAACCCACAGGTGCACACCTGTCATATACTAGGGAATATGTGGCCTGTTTATTAGGGAAGAATCTATGGGGAAGGAAGAATATCAGGGTCTATTTTGAAAACCTGAGGTTTGCATAGATTTTATGACAATCACATGAGTAATACAGTAATAATGCTGGTTGAACATCTTAGTACAATATTTCACCTTGATAATTTAATGTCCCGTTCTCACTAAGGCCCTTTGATTGTGGGTCGTCATCTGGCTGGTTTGATTCGGGGCTGTCGGCTGTCTGATCTGAGCTCATACCGGGGCTCTCGGGTATCTGTTGGAGATCCAAAATAGCCTCTGCACATTCCAACCATCTTTGATGGTCTTCTTTGCACTTCATCCTCTGCTCTTGATGGAGAGATGCCTCTGTCTCTGATTTGGGCTTCGTTTTTTGGTGGCCGAGGTTAACGGTCGGAGCCCAGTCTACTGACTCAGTGTCATCCAAAGCGCTCGGGCAGCCTACAAAACAAAGCCCAATAAAGTCCATATTACACTTCTGTAAATGAGCATTTAACGATAACCTACTGCTATATAGCACAACCACAAAAACAATTTAGCTTTATAACATACCTTTGACAGTGTTGGGGAGTAACAGATTACATGTACTGGAGTTACGTAATCAGAGTACAAATTATGAGTAACTGTATTCAGTTACAGTTACTGTTTCAGTGAGTGATAATTGGATTACAGTTACTTTGTTGAAATAAATGGATTACACTGCGGTATTTTCCTGTTTTCACATTTGGGGCTACATCCCCTTTTTTTTTTTTTTTCCTCTCGGTAATTCCACTCATTGTTGGACACTAAACCAGGACTAAACCAGGACTAAACCAGGACTAAAACCAGGTCTAAACCAGATCTAAACCAGGACTAAAACCAGGTCTAAACCATGTCTACAACAGGATTTAACAGGACTAAACCATGTTGCGTGGACCGTGCCTCTTCTATCAATAATATTTTTTATTTGGTTAAGTAAAGACTCTGCCTTTTCAATTTTTTTAGCAGACAAAACATCTTATGTTATGATATCCTAGTCTTTGCTTCTCTACAGCAAATCAAGTAATCCAAAGTATTCAGATTACGTTACTCACTTTAAGTAATTTAATGGATTGCGTTACAAACTATATTTTGGGGTATGTAATCTGTAATCTGTAGGGGAATACATTTTAAAAGTAACCTTCCCAACACTGACCTTTGACGAAGTGGTCACTGCAGATACGAGCATTTGGAGACTCCGCTGCGCCCGGCCGCAGACGGAGGTTTGCGATCCACATTTTACGGCGCCGTTCTGTGAGATTTTCCCATTTCTGACCTCTGTGGACGACTACCTTCGGTACTCTAAAAAATCGCTTGCCCTTCTCTCGGTTTGAACGATTGGCACAGCCGTAAACTACACAAAACATAGGCATTTTCTAGACAAAAAGACGCTCAGTGTTTGACGAGTTTCCTCCAGCTGGTTCACTTCCTGCCCTCCATCTGAGAGCGCGCTCTGACTCACGTAGCCCTGTGACGTCACGTATCTCTTGCTCTTTTTTGCTACTTATTTATAATTTATTATCGCCATTTATATTTTTTGCTCTTTGTTATTATATTAAATTGTGATGTGTGAGCTACTGTGTCCAAATAATTTCTAATTTAATCTAATTTTTCGTGTTCACTGTGTCCTAAACAAAGACGATGCACCCTCTTCCCCCCCCCCCCCGTCTTCAACCATGGTCATTGCTTTGTTTATAAGGACTGGGCGTGACCGTATGAGCCAGTTGGTTCCATAGTGTAGCGGTTATCACGTCTGCTTTACACGCAGAAGGTCCTGGGTTCGAGCCCCAGTGGAACCAAGATTTTTCTTTTCTTTTATTAATTATTATTATTTTTTTGTTAATTTTAAAATTTATGTGTAAATAAAATAGAATATGAACAGAAGAGGTTCACGTGTTCTCGTAATATCGGCACACTGTAGAATCTAACTTAAAACTAATTTGGAGGACAGATCAGAATTATATAGTGTATTTTGTTAGGTTAGATTTGTTGACATGGTTTGTAGTAAATTTCTCTGTAATTACTGGGCCTAGCCACGTGAAACACAAACTGGCACAAACATTAACGTCTTATTTATCAGTAGAAATACACAAAAAGGCAAATTATTCTTCAAAAATAATGACACATCACTTTCAAAAACAGTAAATCTCTCATTGAGTTATATAGGCCTTTGTCCTCCATCAAGTCAAATTAATCAATCAGTCAATCAACAACTTTATTAATCCCAAAGGGTAATTCAGTTCGCGCATCTCTGGTCGTGCACAATCGATAAATAATAAAAGAAAAAGAAAAACAGACGCCATGCATTCAAACCTCAGTGCACCAGGGACACAATAGCAAATTTACTTTCTTTTTTTTTGGAATATGAAAGAGGATCCCATTGTCCATCCCTGAGTCAAATTTCATGGGGTTTGGTCAATAATTAACCGAGATATTGAGAAACAAAATTTTTGGCCCCATTTACCACAATGTTAACTAAAATTTCAAAGTGATCCAGAATCCAGGATTTCTTACGGATCACCCCCAAAATGAAATCGGTTCTTCCGTTTCACATTTCCAACAAATCCTGAAAATTTCATCAAAATCGGTCCATAACTTTTTGAGTTATGTTGCTAACAGACAAACAAACAAACAGACAAACGCCGGCAAAAACATAACCTCCTTGGCGGAGGTAATAAAGTTAAAACGTCAACAGTTCGGGTTCAGCAGCGGTAGTCGACTTTAAACGTGATATTCATGTGGTACTGCAGCGCCGCCTTGTGGTTTTCCGATGAAGTGCACACAAAATATAAATAAACAAAAAATGTCGTTGAATGGTTCACGTTTTTCCTGCCTTATGAACAACAAATAAGTGCAGTTAAATGTTTTATTGTCCCCTAGACGTCCCTATTTACCGGGGACAGTCCCAGTTTTGAGCCCTGTCCCAGAGGATTTATGAAAAAACACTGATTTGTCCCAGTTTTATACAAAAAATGTTCCAGGTGTCCCTATTTTTGACCAATTTGATCCCTGTCACCAGTGAAGAGAGGCATAAATTGTCTTAAATTCAATAAACGTTTTGGAAAAGTCATTTAATTTTAGTATCTCTTTCACGCAACTACATCTTTCTGTTAAGTTCTCATGAGCCTATTATGATTATTTCCAAACTTCTGCACCTTTTGTTTAAAAGAGACGACAATAAATGCAGACAGAATTTTAAATGTAAAAAAAAAAAAAAAAAAAACTATAATCCCAAACCATAACATTTCATATTTTGCCCTAAAAACAGGATCAATTCTACACATTTAGGTGCCCTGAAGCTTTGGAAAGTTCACTTTAAGTCATGAAAAAGTGATGGAAAATTTTAGTAATTTTGTCAGTGATTAAGAGTGGAAACCCTGGTTAGAGAATTGACCAAAACAATAAATGAGTTTTAAAACTGATCCAATAAAGGCTGGCCTTTGTCTATAAATTACACACTTTGACTACAACTTATAAAAAAGTTCCGCTGACATCGTGAGAGGCCGTCATGTCTTTCGAACATGTGTAAAGCTGAGCCCAGTAAAACCATTACCAGGGGAACTCAATTACAAACCCAAAAGGTCCACTTACCAAATTTACATCCCCCTAAAGTAAAGACACAGTTTAAATTTTTGAATAAAATTTATCCAACCAATGAAATTCTAAAACAAAAATTCAAATTTGAGACAGGTCAATATGTGTTCTGTGACAGGGGAAGAAGACTTGGAACATCTTTTCTTTTCATGTAATTTGGTAAACAATTTTGGTCTGATTTTCAGTCGTTGCTTCAGTCCAGGGGAATTCAATTTGCCCCTCTAACCAAGAAAGGAATTTGGTATTAATAATGTATTGATTTTGGGTAAATATTTTATTCACACATTTAAGATAAAACCAAATATAACTCACTTTAGGAGAGACTTTTTGTTGACTCACCGAAGCTGATTGAAAGAAGTGAAGCTGGGTTTTTTGTGTCCTTTCTGAACAATGTTGATCAGAAGTTTTAGAATTGCCCCCTTAGTTTGTTCGTAAATGTGTTTTGTTTTTATTTTTTTCTTCACAATTGTTTAGATTTTTTTGCTATGTTTAAATGTGATCTTTGTGTGGTGCCTTTTTGCTTATATCTGGGTTCTGAAGTACTACCACTACTACTACTTTTACTACTACTACTACTTTTACTACTACTACTACTACTACTACTACTACTACTACTACTACCTTTACTACTACTACTACTACTACTACTACTACCAATAATAATAATAATAATAATAATAATAATAATAATAATAATAATAATAATAATAATAATAATGAATTTACAGTGTTTCCAGGGTCCCAAAACGTCACGGTGTATTTCCAAAACTTAGAACTTCTAACAATAAATGCTGTAAATCCACGTGGAACATTTTAAGTATGCACAAAGTACTAAATACTAAATACTCTACTAGATACTACAACTAGATAGATAAATACTAAATGCACGAACTAGATGGACACTTTACCAAATCTCAGTCGCTAGAGGGCGCTGTAGGCTCGTGTATCTGCTGCTCCCATTTCTCCTGTACCTCTGTCACTGCGCATGTCTCCCGTCGAGCCGCTGTTATGTTTGCATCACGTCAGTCGATCGCAACATTACTTCTACACCGCTGAACATTTAAAACAATAATCGAGCAGCAGAAAGAAAAGTTTGGAGGGAGCGCGAAACTTGTGAGGGACTGAAGAAAGGCGCGGACGGAAAACAGAGCTTCACCATAACGTAGAGAATGCGCCATGCAACTTTCCTGTAAGTCACTGGATGAATCGATAAAACCTGGACTCCAGTGACACCGAAACCGTCCTGTCGGGATTCAGAAAGACCAGAATAATTCTAACTGGGACTGACGCTGAGTGTGACGCACAGACGGTGGACTTACGCGAGAGTGACGTCACCCACAGTGTTCAGCGTCGCTCAAACGAGGCTCGCGATGCTCAAGGTTAGGCGCTATGTTATGAATAGGATTTTTTTTGCCGGACAAAATAGTGGAAAACTAAGTCAGGATCATGTAGAGCGAGTTAATACGAACATTTTAAGACCAAAATGACGAGGATGTTGCAGTTACAGAGAGAGAAGCGACAAGATCCTAATGTAAGCCAATTAGAGCCAAGGTGGCGAACTTCCTATTTAGCGCGTTAGCTACGTTAGCACTGAAATGTACATTTATGGTTTGACGAAAGCTACTCAAAAGTTACCTCTGGACATCGTGGAGTTGCTCTGAAATGACACCGAGGATGAAGAATTCAATGGATTGAGGTAAACTTGTTATGTTGTTTATGCTTTAGTTACCTGATTCACTTTATATCTTACATTAATAGCTAGCAGCATGTTGTTCTGTTGTTATTACTACAACTTAACCTTGAAGATGAAATGTGTACTCTTGGTCTCAGATTTTATCTAATACATTTCCCCCCAAAAAAGTGCGACTTATGTATACGTTTATGTCTTCTTCGTTATGCATATATATATATATATATATATATATATATTATTTTTATTTTTTTTTTTTTTTTTTTTTTTTTGATACGGAAACACATGCAAAAAGCACGTGCCAATGAAATATCGCGTGGATTCGAAACGCTATGAAAAAGAAAGAAAAAAAGCTAGAACAAGAGATTGTCTGGGTCCGAACGTCATTGCGTCATTGGTTTACGTTTGCTGTGTTTACGATCTGTGAGTTAAACTAAAGTCTGTGGAGATGCCGGGGATTGAACCCGGGACCTCATACATGCGAAGCACGCGCTCTACCACTGAGCTACATCCCCCATAATGCATTGCAGCGTAGCGGAGATTATTTAAAAACGGAGGAATATCTGGTGTGGGTCTTTGTCAAATGTTGGAGTTGAATAATAGAATTTTAAATTCGTCTTTTGTGTGGCGCCGGAACAACCGAATAAACGTTTTTCTCCAGAATCCCCTGAAGACTCGTGTCATGCCCGCTGTGTCCACGAGGGGTCGCCGCTCCCTCTGTTTTGCAGCAGCACGTGTTTTACGCAGGGTGACCAGATGTCCCAGAAAAGCTGCATAAAAATGACCAAAACTCAAAGGAAATGTGACTATAGAGACTCACATTAGTGCCGAGTGCAGAACAATTTTCTTTAATTACGTACTCGTTTCACAATTTTATTATTTTATTACTAGTCCCGGCTCCATCTGCACAGTTTGTTTGATTGTTTGGACATTCAGACACAGATTTATGTTTAGAGGAAGATTTTGTAGACATTTTTCCACTGTTTTAGTAGGTCTTTGTGCGTTTATATCATTTAATACTTATCCACTTAAACTAGAAGTGTTTTCAGTTTCATTTTTATAGAAATGTCACTATGTATCATGACGTAAGCTGCGATGGCCGAGTGGTTAAGGCGTTGGACTTGAAATCCAATGGGATCTTCCCGCGCAGGTTCGAACCCT
This sequence comes from Boleophthalmus pectinirostris, assembly GCF_026225935.1. NCBI lineage: Eukaryota > Metazoa > Chordata > Actinopteri > Gobiiformes > Gobiidae > Boleophthalmus > Boleophthalmus pectinirostris. Next base: position 3,632,518 of record NW_026571018.1, on the reverse strand, counting down.
GCTCGCAGCGAGTGACAAACCTTTTCATTTTTGTCTTTTCAGCTTATGATGGTGTGTAAAAGCTGTTAACCGTGTAGTTTAGACCTCCACAAACATGTTTTGAAACGTCCCATTGTTTCAGATTGCCTCCTGCTGTGACAGATGTCCTCCCTGTGTCTCCATGGGGTTTTATTCTGTGTAAAAGCTGCTAACCCTGTAGCTTAGACTTCTATAAACATGTTTCTAAATGTCCCTGTTGAGGATGGGCATGATTAGTCAATTAATCGATAATTGATAATTGATCATTGAGAATTTAATCGATTACATTAATTTTTAATCAACAAACCGAATGTAGGTTGCTGTGCGTAGCGTAGTGTGACCAAACAGGGGTCCGTACATGTAGCTCTCTGCATCAGAAGGAGTGAGACACAAACAGTCAGTCAGTCTGCAACGTGCCGAAGCACAAATGTATATTTAACGATGACTTGTACAAGAAATTCCATGCTTTCCATTGCGGTCTGGACAAGTGTGAGTCCATGTGCACAGTGCACAAAGCAGCACGTATGTTTCAGTGTCCAGTGGGAAAAAGCTCCGAAAACACCAAAAACATGAAAAAGTTTTACCAGGTGAGAGTCGCTCAATGTCGATGATGAGTCCCCACCTCCCACCCCCCGTACAGTGTCCTGGTTTTGACAAACAGAAATATGGTCACACTAACCTGTATTCCACTGAGTCATGTCCTGAGTCGTGATATTGAACCGCATCAGCGCACAAGAGCTGTTTTTGTCTTCGCTTAGTTTATGCAAATTAGCGATGCGGTTTTAAGTTTCGTTTCTGTGAGGTTTACGCAAAGCTGCATTAAACACATTATAATCTCAATTGGGCTGATGTGGCTCTAGAGTGATTACGGTTTATTTGTCGTAAAGTTGAATTCATTTATGCAAATTAGTAGTGCAGATAGTAATAATAATGATGATCATTTAAATTTAATTAAATTTTTTGATTCATCGATGATCGATTGTTAATTCTCCCGACGATCGATTAAGAAAATTTAATCAAATGCCCATCCCTAGTCCCTGTACGTCTCGGGCAGGATTCTCCAACCTGTAGCTCAGGAGCAACCGGTAACTCTCCACCCAGAGCCATATGAAGCCAATGTGGTGACCCTGGGCACCAGACCTCACACGTGCCCTCCCCACACACACGCACACACACGCACACACGCACACACACGCGCGCACACACACACACACTCACACACTCGGACACACCTTACCATTGCCTTCCTGTCAACAACAGATCACATAACAACAGCATTTCTCATATGTTTTCTCTTTGCACAACCACTCCGTTGATGCCTGTCCATTTTTCATTTCTGCGGCATTTTTAAAAAAAAGATACATTTGCGCATACTTGTGGTCTGACTCAGCTGGGAGAAGGGGGGAATGAATGGTCGTGTAATCTTGATTTGTTAAGTATTATCATTATTATTGTTGTTATTATGTTATTATGTTGTTGTTATGTTACTATAATGATGAGTTATGTTTGGTCATTTAACATTTACAAGTGAGTAACATACAAATTTATGAAAAATATAATTTAAGTTTGTGTCATGTGGTGCCTCCCACTGGTTGTGAACTGTTGGTGCCCCTGGGCGTCATGCCACTGGCCCATATGGATAATCCGGCCTTGTCTAAACCCTCTTCCAAGTAACTCACCAAAGGGTTTCCAAATTACACGTATTGTACTGAATAAGTAAAAAATTAAATGCCTCTTACTGTTGTACATTTATCATTTTAAAAATAAAATAATAATAATAAATCAGTTTTATATAGCGCTTTTTTGGACCCTCAAAGACACTTTACAGAGCATTATTCATTCACTCCAACCGGTGGAGGCAAGCTACTATTGTAACCACAGCTGCCCTGGGACAGACTGACAGAAGCGAGGCTGCCAATCTGCACCATCAGCCCCTCCAACCACCACCATCACACACCACTTTCATACTAGGCAATGAGGGTGAAGTGCCTTGCCTAAGGACACAACAGTTTTTACAACTGGCGCCTCTGTGGCACCTGAGTTTCCCAATGTCTCCATCCAAGTACAAACCAGACCCGGCCCTGCTGAGCTTCTGAGATCTGACGGCATCAGGCTTTGACGAGCCGGTATGAGCACATTTTGCTGCCTAATTGGTAAACTAATAATTGAATAATGGTTTGTGTTTCATCGGAATTTAACTGTACCCAAAGGCTCACTGTGGCTCTTATATTTACTAAATTTCTTGTTACTGTTAAAACTAGTAGCTCTCTGGCATTTTTGTTTTGTCAAAGTGGCTCACCGGAGAAAAAAGGTTGGATACCCCTGGTCTAGGGTTACCAGACATCCATATTTACCCTGGACAGTCCCAGTTGTGAGCCCTGTGTTCCCTTGTCCCAGTGGATTTATCTAAAACCAGTGATTTGTTCCAGTTTTATTTAAGAAATGTCCCGGGTGTCCCTATTTTGGACCAATCTGATCCCTGCCAACAGTAAAGAGAGACATACATTGTTATGTGTTTAGGTAAAATACAAAAAATTTGCATTAAAACGACTCAAACTCTGTTATATTACATAGAAAAATCTAAACACGCCGTTTTCTGAGTAAAACTTATGAGATAAAGTCTGAGAAAAAGTTTGTGTATATTGCGAGTCACAAGTTAATTTGATTAAAGCCGATGTAAAACCAAAAGCGATTCTAAAGTATTTAAAAGTTCCTGTCTTTGTCATTTCTGGGTCTATCAACAAAAAATAAAAAGTGACTGAAAGATAAAACCCTCCTCTGTAAGAATATCTCAGCTCTAAGTCCCTATGGAGCTGTATTCTTGCTGCATCTGAGGAGGACGCTGCAAGAATAGTTTTCCTTTCAGACCAAAATAAACAACAACACAGAGACGTAGAGGGACACGTGTGCATTGACACGTGTATTGAACGAACAGAAGCATTGCATCTCCAGTTTTGGCATAACAATTTTCTTAATTACGCTCTCATTTTCACAATTTTATTATTACCATTTACTAAAAAAAAACTGAGTTGTCCCAGTTTTTTATTTTAAAATTCTGGTCACCTTATTATGTCAGATGTCCTACGTGTGTGTCAGATACATTCCCCAGTTTTTAAACGTGCTCTCTGAACTGAATCCTGAATTTAAAACATGAAATCCCAAACCTAACCACTTGAGCTGCTTTAAAAAGAAACCTTCAAACCTTCTCTTTCGTATGGGTTTAGTTTGATTCTCGTGTGTTTCTGGACTTTGGGAGCTTGGAGGAACCGCGACATGAATAAGTTATGACAGAAAAAGAACAGAACGTGATGTTTTCTCACGGCTCATGTTTATTAATGCAGCAGCAGCAGCAGAGCCTGTGGGGAGAGCGGTGCGTGCGGCAGGCCTGGAGTTGACTTCTCGGTGGACAAAAGACGTGTCCCGCTGATCGATTTGTTGACTAAAAAGGGGGCGTGGCAAAAGCGCTAAAAAAAACGATTACATATCTCTGTGTATCTGTCCCAAACTGCACTCGATTACGCCTGCAAAAACCACTGTTTATGCAGAAGAAAGTACTAGAAAACTATGTATTTATACTGTATAAAGACAGATTAATTTTGCCTTTTACATATAAATATCAAAACTTAGGATAACTCACTCCTAACCTCTAGTTTTTGCTCTTGTCCCGTATGAATAAAGGTCCAATATTACGCATAAATTGACTCTTGTGAACTTTTTTAAAACAGAAAATAGCATAATGTAATAAAAACTAAACAACTAAAGGAACTAGGGGAAGTGCAAAAATATCAAAATATCTATGTCGTATCGTTTAATGTGATGATTTTACCAAATTATTTTGATACAGCTACAGTTTTGTTGTTTGTTTAGAGGAAGGAAATTTGTTTATGTGACATATTTGACATTTTCACTGTTTTGATGTTAAAATGTATCGTATCGTGGCCCAGTATCGAGGTATGTATCGTATCGCAGTATGTATCGTGGCCCGTGTATCGAGGTATATATCGTGTCAAGGTATGTATCGTATTGTGACCTATGTATCAAGGTATGTATCGTATCGTGGCCCGTGTATCGAGGTATGTATCGTATCGTGGCCTATGTATCGAGGTATGTATCGTATCGTGGCCTGTGTATCGAGGTATGTATTGTGGCCTGTGTATTGAGGTACATATCATGGCCTGCGTATCGAGGTATGTATCGTATCGTGGCCCGTGTATCGGGGTATGTATCATATTGTGGCCTATGTATTGAGGTACGTATCGTATCGTGGTCTATGTATTGAGGTATGTATTGTGGCCTGTGTATTGAGGTACATATCGTGGCCTGTGTATCGAGGTATGTATCGTATCGTGGCCCGTGTATCGAGGTATGTATCATATCGTGGCCTATGTATTGAGGTACGTATCGCATCGTTGCCTATGTATCGAGGTATGTATTGTGGCCTGTGTATCGAGGTACGTATCGTTGCCTATGTATCGAGGTATGTATTGTATCATGGCATATGTTTCGAGGTACGTATCGTATCGTAGCGTGTGTATCGAGGTACGTATCGTATCGTGGCCCGTGTATCGAGGTATGTATCGTATCGTGGCTTATGTATCGAGGTACGTATCGTATCGTGGCCTGTGTATCGAGGTATGTATCGTATCGTGGCCTGTGTATCGAGGTATGTATCGTATCGTGGCCTGTGTATCGAGGTACGTATCGTGGCCCTTGTATCAAGGTATGTATCGTATCGTGGCCCGTGTATCGAGGTACGTATCGTATCGTGGCCCGTGTATCGAGGTATGTATCGTATTGTGGCCTATGTATCGAGGTACGTATCGTATCGTGGCCTGTGTATCGAGGTATGTATCGTATCGTGGCCTGTGTATCGAGGTACGTATCGTATCGTGGCCTGTGTATCGAGGTATGTATCGTATCGTGGCCTGTGTATCGAGGTACGTATCGTGGCCCTTGTATCAAGGTATGTATCGTATCGTGGCCCGTGTATCGAGGTACGTATCGTATCGTGGCCCGTGTATCGAGGTATGTATCGTATTGTGGCCTATGTATCGAGGTACGTATCGTATCGTGGCCTGTGTATCGAGGTATGTATCGTATCGTGGCCTGTGTATCGAGGTACGTATCGTATCGTGGCCTGTGTATCGAGGTATGTATCGTATCGTGGCCTGTGTATCGAGGTATCTATCGTATCGTGGCCCTCGTATCAAGGTACGTATCGCATCGTGGCCTATGTATCGAGGTATGTATTGTGGCCTGTGTATTGAGGTACGTATCATGGCATATGTATCGAGGTACGTATCGTGGCCTGTGTATCGAGGTATTTATCATATCGGCAACTTCTTAACGATACCCAGCCCTAAGATCAGGGGTGCCCAGTACGTCGATTGCGATTTACCAGTTGATCGCAGTGTCGTAGTATTTCCAGGCCAGTCTTGTAGCAGTGCACGGGAGCGCGGGGCGTCTCACTGCAGCCTGTGCGCTCGTCTGGAGCCCACGGACACTGCATGGCGCATCACAAACACACACTCTCTCAGTGCGTGGTTTGTCTGGAACAGTGTGTGCCCTCGTGTACCAGCATGCGTCGCAGGGCAGGTTAAACTTCCTCCCTGTCCATCTGCCTCATGTCACCTCATCGTTCCTCACCTTTTTACACTCTCACTCCTCCCCGAGTACAGCGCACACAGGCTCCCTCCTCAAAGAGCGCTGATGAGAAGAGCAAGGCAAAACACGAAGCAAAAACGAAGTAAAATTTATGTTATAGTGTTGGTACAAAGCAGGTCAACAGCACAGAGCAGACCCTCAGTGACGTGGATGAAGTTGTGTGCACAAATGCGTCTGTATTTGTCACGACGTGCATTTGGTAAATTTGCAGAGGTTACGTCCACAATTTTACAGGCTGAAAAAAATTTGCGTCCCCACACGTGTCCGATCAATAAATATTCACATCCAGACGACACGGAGTGAAAACGGTGTAATACATCTGCCACACCTGTATGTGGTGCTGTAACAATGATAATAATATTTAATAATGCAAATCTCATCGCAGTTTTTTTTTTTACTTTAAGGTAATTTAGCCAATTTTAGATGAATCCCAGAAATATAACCATTTTGTTTTGCAAAAGTTAAACGTAAGTCACAGAAAGAACACTCATATTCCACTGAGTCGTGTCCTTTAGTCCAACAGAAGCTGAACCACATCAGCAGCACAATAGAGAGCTGTTTTTTTGAGCTCAGTTTATGCAAATGAACCATGTGGTTTTAAGTTTCATTTCTGTAAAACGTAAACAAATGTGCTCAAAGCTGTGTGGATAGGGAAGTATTGTGGACACAGAAACGACGTGTCTGGACGCAGATCGTTTCTAAAATGGTGATACACAGATTCGTTTCAGTATAAACATAGTCTTTGTTATTGATCTGTGTGTGTGATCTGTGGTGTGTGTTGTTAGTGTTGGTGCTAACAGTGTGTCTTGGTTGTTGGGCGACAGGAGCGACTCTTTAGGCTGCACCTGTCACATTTTGGCAGCGCTGTTGAAGTCTGTGGAGGCCAATTCGAGGGCTGCGGACTTCGCTGCATCGGAGGACCCTGGTGATGGCGGGATCGTGACGTCATTGTTTTCCAAAATCTGCGGTTTGTTTGTCCCCTCGAAAACGCGCCGCCGCCGTTCTCAGATTCCTCCACTCTGGAACACGTTCTCAAAAAACACTGTTTACAGCCACACGAAATACCAACTCCATGTGGACGAAAGGACAAAACAAATAAAAACTTCACCGTTTTGACCAAAAAATGTTGTCGTGTGGATAGGCCCTGAAACCCTCTGCAAAACCAGTAAGAAAAAGTAACTCCAGCTAGAAACTTGAAAAAAACAGGTTTTAAAATCCTACCCACTTTCTTCACTTTCTTCACAGTTTTGTGTAAAGCGCCAGGGGAAGTTCTCTTACAGAAGAGGTTCTCAAACTGTGGGTGAGGGTCCAAAAAAGGGGCGCAGAGTGTTTCGGTGCAGTACAGTTTGTTTGGTTTTGTAGTAGGTCAGTTGAAAAGTGCGGGCTCCTCTGCTGCCTGAGCCTGACCACGTTTCACCGAAAACACGTCACCAGAATCATCACAACATAAACAGATAAACCGAGGCTTTAATGCGGCGAATTGAACCACTGAAAGTCGTAAAAATAAAAACAAAAACAAACTATTCTGGTTCACCACAGATATTTAATTAATCTCAAAATGAAAACAAAACAAAAGAGAGAGTGTGGATCAGTCTGGACAGAGGAGGATAAGGAGAGTTAGTGTCCTAATCTCTCCTCCTTTTTCAGCTCTCTCTCTCTCTCTCTCCTTCCTCCTCTCTATGACTCTAGGACTTTCTCTTCTCTCTCTTCTTCTCCCTCCAGCTTTTCCTGTCCCTCCTTCTCTCTCACTCTCTTCTCCCTCTTCTTTCTCTCTCTTTCTCCATCTCTCCCTGCTCCCTCCATATCCCTTTCTCTCCTCTCTCTCGTTCCTTTGCTCTCTCCTCCTCTCCCTCCCTTCCCCTATCTCTCGTCCATCCTCTCATCTTTTATCCTCTTATCTCTTTCCTCCTTCTCTCTCTTTCTCTCTCTCCTCCTCTTCTCCCTCCATCTTTTTCTTCCCCCCTTCCCTCCATGTCTTTCTCTTTCTCCTCATTCTCATCCTCTACTCTCTCCTACCTCCCTCACTTTCTTCTCTCTTTCCTTGTCTTTTCCTGCCCCTCCTTCTTTCTCCATCTATTCTCCCTCTCTCTCCACCTCTCTCTTCTCCCTCCATCTCTCTCTCATCCCCCACTCTCTCTCTTTCTCTTTCTCCCTCCTCTCTGTGACTCTCTCTCTCCTCCTCACCTCTTCTCCCTCCGTCTATTCCTGACCCTCCTTCTCTCTCACTGTCTTCTCCCTCTCCTCCCTCTCTCATTCTCTATCTCTCCCTCTCGCTCCTTCCATCAATTTCTCTCTCTCCTTATCTTCTCATCCTCTTCTCCCTCCCTCACTCACTCTTCTCTCTCTCTCTCTTCTTCTCATTTCCTCATCCTCTCCCTTCCTTCCTCTCACTTTTCCATCCTCTCATCGTACTCTATCTCCTTCCTTCCTCTTCTCCCTCTCTCTATCTTCATCTCTCCTTGCCGCTCCCTCCATCTCTCTCTCTCTCCTCATCCTCTACTCTCTCTCCTCCCTCCCTCACTCACTCTTCTCTCACTCCTTCTCTCTCTCCTCCTCTTTTCCTCATCCTCTCCCTCCCTTCCCCTCTCTCTGCCTCTTCTCTTCCCTCTCCCCCTTTCTCTCTCTCTCTCTCTCTCTCTTTATCCTCTTCTCCTCATCCTCTACTCTCTCTCTCCTTGTCTTCTCCCCATCTCTCTCTCTCCCCCTCTCTGTCTCTTCTTCCTCCTTCTGCCCCTCCCTCTGTCTCTCTCTCTCTCCCATCCTCCTTTAATCCTTGTCTCCTCATCCTCTACTCTCTCCCTCCCTCCCTCCCTCACTCACTCTTCTCTCCCTCCTCCTCTTTTCCTCATCCTCTCCCTCCCTTCCCCCTCTCTCTCTCTCCCTCCCTCCCACTCTCTCCTCTTCTCTCTCCTCATTTCTCTCTCTCTCTTGCTCTCTTCTCTTTCCTCCTCTCCACCCTCTCTTCTCTTTTCTCTCTTCCTCTCCTTCCTCTCTCTCTTCATGCTCGTCTCCTCATCCTCCTCTCTCCTTGCCGTCTCTCACTTCTCTTTCTCCCTCTCTCTGTCTCTTCTACCTCCATCTCTCTCTCTCTCTCTCTCTCTCTCTCTCTCTCTCCCCTCATCCTCTTCTCCTCCCTCACTCTTCTCTCTCTCCTTGTTTTCTCCTCCTCTTCTTCCTCCTTCGGCCCCTCCCTCTGTCTCTCTCTCCCTCCCATCCTCCTTTCATCCTTGTCTCCTCATCCTCTGCTCTCTCCCCTCCCTCCCTCACTCACTCACTCCCTCCCACTCTCTCCTCTTCTCTCTCCTCATTTCCCTATCTCTCTTTCTCTCTTCTCTTTCCTCCTCTCCTCCCTCTCTCTCTCTCTTCATCCTCTTCTTCTACTCTCTCCTCCCTTTGCTCCCTTACTCATTCTTCTCTCTCTTCTTGTCTCGTCCTCCATCTCTCCATCTTTTCCTGCCCCTCCTTCTCTCTCACTCTCTTCTCTCTTTCTCCCTCTCTCTGTCTCTTCTACCTTTCTCTCTCCCTCTCTCTCCTCATCCTCTCATCCTCTTCTCCTTCTTCACTCTTCTCCCTCTCCTTGTTTTCTCCTCGTGTTCTTCCTCCTTCTGCCCCTCCCTCTGTCTCTCTCTCCCTCCCATCCTCCTCATCCTCTGTTCTCTGTCTCCCTCCCTCCTCCCTCTCTTCTTCCTCCTTCTCTCCCTACTTCTCTCTCTCTCCGTCTTTCTCTTTCGTGTTCAGAGTCCGACCAGCGCCGATAAAACGTGACTGAGTCCATTAAACATTAACCCCCCTCCTCCCTCCTTCCCTCCCTCCTTTTATCCTCCTCGTTTACCTCCCTCTCTCCTCTTCCTTTGCGTTATCCTTTCTCACTCCTCCCTGTCTCCTTTCCTCTCTCTCTCTCCTCGTCTCCCTCTCCTCCCTCCTTTCCTCGCTTCCTCGTTTCCTTCGACTCAAAACCTTCCATCCCAAACGCTTCACATGGAACGAGGGAGGGAGCGGAGAAAGAGCTATGCAAAAAACCAGGACTGAACCAGGACTAAACCAGGACTAAACCAGGAAAGAACCAGGACTGAACCAGGACTAAACCAGAACTGAACCAGGACTGAACCAGGACCAGGACTAAACCCGAACTGAGGACTAAACCGGCACCGGAGACGAGGACGAGCGGAGCCAAAACAAATCACTGGACACAAAGGAAGGAGACGAGGAAAGGAGACGAGGAGACAAGGAAACGAGGAAACAAGGAGAGAGGAGACGAGGAGAGAGGATGCTGAGGAGGAAGAGGAGTGTGTCTTTCGGAGGATTTGGATGGTGAGTTTAACATTCTGGGAGTTTCTGACAGGAATAACGATGGAGTCTGGGTTTAGTCCTGGTTTAGACCTGGTTTAGTCCTGGTTTAGTCCCGGCTCAGACCTGGTTCGATCGTAACAGTAGTAGTGGTAGTAGTAGTAGTACTTGTAGTATTTTTGTAGTAAATAATTATTGAATGTTGTGAAACTTTCCGTGTGTCTAAAATCATTGACCTGTGTTTTTGTTTCCACTGAAGAATCCTCAGGACCAACTCAAGACCTGGTTTAAGTCCTGGTTTAATTCTGGTTCAGTCCTGGTTAAGTCTGTTGTGGTTTAGTTCCGATTAAGACCTGGTTTAGTTTTGGTTCAGTCCTAGTTTAGACCTGGTTTAGTCCTAGTTTACCCCTGGTTCAGTTCTGATTCAGTCCTGGTATAGTCCCAGTTTAGTATTGGTTTAGTTCTGATTTAAACCTGATTTAGACCTGGTTCGGTCCTGGTTTGGCCCAGGTTTAGTCCTGGTTCAGTCCTGGTTTAGTCCTGATTCAGTCCTGGTTTAGTTCTGGTTTAGACCTGGTTTAGTCCTGGTTCAGTCCTGGTTTAGTCCTGATTCAGTCCTGGTTCAGTCCTGGTTTAGTTCTGGTTTAGACCTGGTTTAGTCCTGGTTCAGTCCTGATTCAGTCCTGGTTCAGTCCTGGTTTAGTTTTGGTTTAGACCTGGTTTAGTCCTGGGTCAGTCCTGGTTCAGTGTTGAATTTAAAACATAATTTACAAATCTTTTCTCACTGAAGCTGCTTTAAAATCTACAAAATTCCTCTTTGTTTTGTTTTATTTTATTTATTTTTTTATTTATTTAATCCTGTAAAACCTCAAAACACCAAAAGTCATGTTTGTGTTTTTGTTTTTGTTTCTGAAAACTCAGGACTAATCCTCGTTTTTCTCTCTGTAGGATCGACAAGTCCACAGTGAGCGCCCTGAGAGCCCGGTGAGTCCCACACATCACCACGGGAGGGAGGGCATCTGACACACACGGGGAGGGAGGGCATCTGACACACACGGGGAGGGAGGGCATCTGACACACACGGGGAGGGAGGGCATCTGACACACACGGGGGGGGAGGGCATCTGACACACACGGGGAGGGAGGGCATCTGACACACACGGGGAGGGCATCTGACTATTTTCTTCATTATTTGTCTCCAAAACCAAAATGAAAAAACAGATAACGATTTGTTTTTGCAGTTTTTGATTTTGTGTTTAAATGAAAAATGGAAAAAATAACGACGACTAAAACCAGGTCTAAACCAGTACTAAACCGGTCACGGTCCCGGTCTCAGTCCCGGTCTGGTCCCGGTCTGGTCCCGGTCTCAGTCCCGGTCTGGTCCCGGTCTCAGTCCCGGTCTCAGTCCCGGTCTGGTCCCGGTCTGGTCCCGGTCTCAGTCCCGGTCTCAGTCCCGGTCTCAGTCCCGGTCTGGTCCCGGTCTGGTCCCGGTCTCAGTCCCGGTCTCAGTCCTGGTCTGGTCCCGGTCTCAGTCCTGATTTCAGTCCCGGTCTGGTCCCGGTCTCAGTCCTGGTCTCAGTCCCGGTCTCAGTCCCGGTCTCAGTCCCGGTCTGGTCCCGGTCTCAGTCCTGGTCTCAGTCCTGGTCTCAGTCCCGGTCTCAGTCCCGGTCTGGTCCCGGTCTCAGTCCCGGTCTCAGTCCTGGTCTCAGTCCTGGTCTCAGTCCCGGTCTCAGTCCCGGTCTGGTCTCGGTCTCAGTCCCGGTCTCAGTCCTGGTCTCAGTCCTGGTCTCAGTTCCGGTCTGGTCCCGGTCTCAGTCCTGGTCTGGTCCTGGTCTTAGTCCCAATCTCAGTCCAGCTCTGGTCCCAGTCTCAGTCCTGGTCTCAGTCCTGGTCTGGTCCCAGTCTCAGTCCTGATTTCAGTCCCGGTCTGGTCCCGGTCTCAGCCCTGCTCTAGTCTCAATCTCAGTCCCACTCTGGTCCCGGTCTCAGTCCGGGTCTCGGTCTCGGTCTGGTCAGCTTGCTTGATGTAGTCCAAGTCCGAACACAGTGAATAGGGAGGATTTACTCGTGTGACCAAAATCCCAAACTCAAGTGACCTGGACACACGAATGAAGTGAATGACTCAAAAAAGCATTTGACACGATTTATTCTCGCCATTCACCTTTGGTCTGAACAGAGCTTAAGGAAAGTTGAATTAACACTGGGGAAAGTTGAATTAACACTAAGAGAAGTTGAATTAACACTAGAGGAAGTTGAATTAACACTAGAGGAAGCTGAATTAACACTAGAGGAAGTTGAATTAACACTAGAGGAAGTTGAATTAACACTAGAGGAAGCTGAATTAACACTAGAGGAAGTTGAATTAACACTAGAGGAAGTTGAATTAACACTAGAGGAAGTTGAATTAACACTAGAGGAAGTTGAATTAACACTAGGGACTAGGGGAAGTTAAATTAACACTAGAGGAAGTTGAATTAACCTCAACTATATCAACTCTGGCAAATAACTCATACCCCCATTTAATTTTCAAATAGTTAAAATAACACTTATTTGTGTTAAAAAACAATTCAAAACCAACCATTTTAACCCACTAGTTTTTGCTGTGTGGGAGGACGGGAGGGCATCTGGCACAGGGATACAGGAGGACAGGAGGACGTCTGGTGCGTCGCCTTGGGGGAGGTCACTTGTCCCTGTCAAACTCATCTATGCACCTGTCATTCAAACCATCCCCCAGAGCTCCACCAGGGGGCGATGTCCAGTAATAACTGTAACTCCAACGAACACGTGTGATCTCTAGACCTCTCTGTCTCTCTGGGGCACCGTGGAACTTTTCTGGTTCTGCTCGTCTCCATGGAGATGTTCCGCAGCGTGGCATTCAGACGGTCTCTGTGCGATAAAGCGCAGGTGGCGGAAAAGTTACACAGTGTGTCTTTAAAGGTCCTGCTGAACAAAATGAACTCTTGTGAGATTTACGCCGTGTTAAAATGTTACACTCTCCCTCTCCTTTTCATCCCTCCATCTCCACTTCTCTATCTCTATCTTCTCTTCATCCCTCTCTCGTCTTCATCCCTCTCTCTTCTTCTTCCCTCTCTCGTCTTCATCCCTCTCTCCTTTTCATCCCTCTCTCCTCTTCATCCCTCTTTCCTCTTCATCCCTCTTTCCTCTTCATCCCTCTTTCCTCTTCATCCCTTTCTCCTCTTCATCCCTCTCTTCTCTTCATCCCTCTTTCCTCTTCATCCCTCTTTCCTCTTCATCCCTCTCTCCTGTTCATCCCTCTCTCCTCTTCATACCTCTCTCCTCTTCATCCCTTTCTCCTCTTCATCCCTCTCTTCTCTTCATCCCTCTTTCCTCTTTATCCTTCTCTCCTGTTCATCCCTCTCTCCTCTTCATCCTTTTCTCCTCTTCATCCCTTTCTTCTCTTCATCCCTCTTTCCTCCTTATCCTTCTCTTCTGTTCATCTCTCTTTCCTCTTCATCCCTTCTCCTCTCCTCTCTTCTACCCATCCCTATACCTCTTATATACCTCTATACCTCTTTCCTCTTCATCTCTCTCTCCTCTTCTTTCCTCTTTCCTCTTCATCCCTCTCTCCTGTTCATCCCTCTCTCCCGTTTGTCCCTCTCTCCTCTTCATCCCTTTCTCCTCTTCTTCTCTCTTTCCTCTTCAGCTCTTGCTCCTCTCTTCTCCCCATCCCTATAACTCTTCATCCCTCTCTCCCCTCCGCCTCCTCCTCCTCTTCATCCCTCTCTCCCCTCCGCCTCCTCCTCCTCTTCATCCCTCTCTCCCCTCCTCTTCCTCCTCCTCTTCTTCCCTCTCTCCCCTCCTCCTCCTCCTCTTCATCTCATTCTCTAATGCTTCTTTTACTTCACCCTCTCTGTCCAAAAGCACAGATTTATTTCTCCTCCTCTTCCTTCTCATCCCTTCATCCCTCTCTCCTCTTCATCCCTCTCTCTCCTCCATCTGTCTCCTGTGTGTGCACGTGTGTGTGTGTGTGCACGTGTGTGTGTGTGCACGTGTGTGTGGTGTGTGTGTGTGTGTGCACGTGTGTGTGGTGTGTGTGTGTGTGTGCACGTGTGTGTGTGCGTGTGTGTGTGCGCACGTGTATGTCTGTGTGTGTGTGTGTGTGTGTGTACGTGTGTGTGTGTGCGTGCACGTGTCTGTGTGTGTGTGTGTGTGTACATGTGTGTGTGTGTGTGTGACAGGAGTGGGGTGAGTCCAAGCACAGAATGTAAACAAGAGGCAACTGAGACCAGGTTTAGTCTTGGTTTAGACCAGGGTTAGTCTTGGTTGAGTCCTGACTGAGTCCTGGTTCAGTCCTGGTTTAGTCCTGGTTGAGTCCTGGTTGAGTCCTGGTTTAGACCTGGTTTAGTCCTGGTTTAGTCCTGGTTTAGACCTGGTTTAGTCCTGGTTTAGTCCTGGTTGAGTCCTGGTTTAGTCCTGGTCTCTCTCACATTAACTTGTGTTTTGTGTCCACAGGAAACAGGAGTCCAATGTGTCTTTATCCAACTGTCCCCCGTCTCCCCCCAGAACTGCCCCACCCACCATCAAGGTAAAAATACTACTACTACTACTAATACTACTTCTACTGCTATTACTACTACTACCTGTTGCTACACAGAATACATTAAGTGTTTTCTTTCTCTTTCTCTTTTGACAGACGGCTAATTTCTTTGGCTCAATGGAAAAACTGCAGGTAAGAAAAAACTGGACTAAACCAGAACCAAACTAGAACTACACCAGGACTAAACCAGGACTAAACCCAGACTTTACCAGGTCTAAACCAAGACTAAACCAGGTCTAAACCAGGTCTTCTGCAGCAGGTTCCTGAGGTGGTCGAAATGAAGTCAATTCCTCAAAGACAAAAGGCACGTTTAATTGACCAATCACAGCCCTGCCTCTTCCCCCATCCTCATATCGACCAGTCACAGTCCTCTGTCTGCCCCCGTCCTCATATCATATCGACCAATCACAGCCCTCCATCTGCCCATGTCCTCATATCGACCAATCACAGCCCTGTGCCTGCCCCCATCCTCACATCGACCAATCACAGCCCTCTGTCTGCCCTTGTCCTCATATCGACCAATCACAGCCCTCCGTTTGCCCCTGTCCTCATATCATATCGACCAATCACAGCCCTCTGTCTGCCCCCGTCTTCATATCGACCAATCACAATTTAACCTTTTTATTTTTTTTTACTTTATTTGTGTTCACTCACCTTTTCATGACGTCCTGAAGTGCTGTACTATAGATTTGCATGACTTCTGGTTAATGGTTTTCTATTACAAAATATCAGTGTAAATGTCTGGCGTAGCTTCATAAATTTGCACCATCACCAAAACTTCAACAAGGTCGGCAAAGGATAAACCTTCTTCCATCCCTGCAAGTTTTTCTGGTCTACTGAAGATATGTCTAAATACATGCATCCCGAATTTCACACTTCTGGTCATTGCGCAATTCACACTGGGAAGGATTTTCCGAAAAAGTGAGCATTAAACCTCCATGTTTGTTTTCCCAGTGGGATGTGTCTATTGTCAAAGTCGATCTTTTCAAGTCTTTTGAACCATATCACTTTTGTTTCTGGTTCTGATATTGTCATATTTTAGTTCTGGGATTCAGACGTAATAATTGTGTGGTTGTTGGATCCTAACAGCGGAAAACGGCTTGAGAAATGTGTTTGCGAACTCCATAAATGCAAAAGTGAATCAGATGTGTGTGACTCAAACCTCCGTTCAAACTGTTTCTCTTCCCAACGGAATTGAAAAATAGTGAAAGGTGAAGGTGATGGACAGGATTGATCCACAGGAGTGAGGTTTGCAGTCACACACATCTGATTCACTTTTGCAGTTATGAAGTTTACAAACTTCCGAAGCCTGTTTTCCGCTGTTAGGATCCAACAACCACACAACTACAATGTACGAATCCCAAAACTAAAATATGACAATATTAGAACCAGAAACAAAAGTGATATGGTTCAAAAGACTTGAAAAGATTGACTTTGACAACAGACGCATCCCACTGGGAAAACAAACATGGAGGTTTGATGCTCACTTTTTTGGAGGATCCTTCCCAGTATGAATTGCGAGATGACAGGAAGTCCGAAATTCAGGATGCGTGTTTAGGAGCTGGACCCCTGAGCAAAACTAACAACGTCACGAAATCAATTTTTTATTTTAATTGAAGTGTCTGAGTGAACAAGTTACTTAATTTTATTTATGACCGTCACGTTAGTTTTGCTCAGTAGTTCACTAATGCGTAGTCGTTGTTCGCCTTTAAGTTTTCGTCTTTCTTACCTTGATAGTCTTGGATAAATTCTTTGTGTTTATCCTTTGTGGATGGTGTTGGTTGAAAATTTGGTGAACAGATTTTTGAAGCTGGTAAAAAATACGCTAGACATTTATACAGAAAAACATAAACCGGAAGTTCCACAAATCTACAGCGAGGCACTTCCGGACATTGTGAAAAAAGTCTGTTTAGATCTTTTATAAATGTGATCTTTGTTTTCTGATCCAGGACGACTATATCCCCTACCCGAGCATCCAGGAGGTACGTCAGAGTCTTATCCCCGTGTGTCAGATGCCCTCCCTCCTCCCTCTTTCCTCGCTCCTCACCTGTGCCCGCTCTTCCCAGGTGCTGCAGAGGGGGGCGCCGTTCCCCCAGGTGGTGCGTCCTCAGTTCGGGGGGTACTGGATCGAGGAGAGCGCAGAGGAAGCGGCCCAAGGGGATTGTGGGATTGAAGAAGCAGGACAGGAGGTGGCGCGGGCCTACAGGAAGTACTTCGTAGGACGGGTACAGACCTCGTCGTATGGGATCTTTAATCTTCTGTAACCCAGACTATTTTATTGGAGAAAGTCATCGAAAATTAAACTAATCGATTGTTTAGGAAGCAGCCTTTTCCTCTCATGTTCGTTAGATTCTGCTGAACACTTGAAACAGAAATAAAGTCCAGATAATTTATTAGAACGCAGTACTTGTACAAGGAGTCTGGGCCGACATTTCCATGCAGAGACTGTACAATGACTTTTATACACAAACTATAGAGGGACGCGTCCTTGGTTTAGACCAGAGTCCTGCACTGGACGGGTATGGACAAATAGTTGCTGAAACAGGCAGGTTTTAACGTTCTGAAATTTTACAGGCGGGTATGCGGGCGGGTAGTGGCTACACACGGGCGGGTCAGGACTAAATCAGGACTAAACCAGGACTACACCAAGACTACCGTATTTTCTGGACTATAGGGAGCACTCTTAAGCCTCCAACCCCATCAAAAAACAACTATGCGCCCCACAATCCAGAGCGCCCTATACAAGAATCCACTCAGGTGTTCCAACACGACTTCAGTAAACTACAAAGCCGCACCACCCGCAGAACACTCAAACACACACGGAGCAGACAGAGACCGCACAGCGAAAAACACCCACAGACACACTCATCACTCCACGCCGACGAGGAACGGAACGGAGGAACGAACCGAAAAAGCGAGTGCAATGTGCCACTTCTAGACACAACTGAACAACTGAGTCACTGCGAACACGCCGACAATCCGTTGGTCCCAGACACACCCTCCCTACACGCCACAACTGAACAAAGCCCAGAGTCACCGTGAACTCCACAAACAAACAAAACCACCCACCCATCCAACTGTTGGGTTTCCTTTAAAGTCCCACGTGGTTTATTTGTGAAAAAAGTTCGAAAATAGACCATTTAATGACAGTGCACCTTATAATCTAGAGCAACTAATAGCCCGGAAAATACGGTAATAAGGCCATATTTTGCACTAATTCATTAGCTATTGTCTTCCAATTAAAGTAGTGGAGATTACAATAGATGTTTTTATGCATACACTGAAATCTTAATAAGCATTATTAAAAGTTTGATTAATACCGACTAATAGCTAATAAACTGTTTTTTAGTATAGCAATTACCACTTAGTTAGCAATTAATATGTGGTCCCTAAACTAAAGTGTTACCAAATTTGTACATGTCATTTTGATGCCTAACTTTGAACACTAATAAGTGAATAAAGGTTTATGTTTTATAGGCATTAATTTTACCTCATCTAATGCTCGCCCTGACTCTTATATATACTACATTTTTTGTGACCGATAAAATTAGTAGCTCTCTGGCATTTTCATTTTGTAAAAGTAGCTCACTGGATGAAAAAGTTTGGAGCCTTATAATCCAGAGCACCTAATAGCCCGGAAAATATGGTAACTTGTTCACTCAAACGGATTTATGAAGACATTTACACACACATTTTGCCACAGAAAACCATTAACTGGAAGTTCCGCAAACCTACACTTCGATCGTTGTGAAAAAGGTCTAAAGAAAGTATGATTGTTGAAAATCACATTCTGTGCAGAGGATGAGATGCAGGTCTTAAGGCTGTTGTTCTTCCTCCGTGCTTTTTAGACACAAGAGCTGAGCTGTTCGGTCTCAACTAAATCTCAAATTGAAAGTTAATTTGAAAAAGTGACTAGTTTTAGGTTTTAAACTGATGCATCTCTCCAGCTCTGAGTTTCCTTTAGTCCTGTGCACAGTTTGATGTTGGGCTTTTATTTTGTAGGAGCACCTGAACTTCTGCAGTCCCTTTGGCGCCGCGGGGCCCCTCCTGCTGTCTGTGAGACACGAGGCCGGTGACCAGGAGTTTTTACACGTCATCATCAGGTAAGACCGAGACCAGGACTAGACCAAAGACCAGACCAAGGACCAGACCAGGACAGGACTAAACATGTCATCTTTTCTGTTTCTTTCAGGTCTAAAGAGAAAAGCATTTACCATCGCCTGTCTCTGAGCGAAGTCCCAGAAATCCCTAGTGTCCCTGAACTGGCCCAGGTCTCACACACACACACACACACACGTCACACACACTCATATCCTCTTTTTTAATTCTCTAAATCTGTTCTTATTCCATGTTTTTGTGTTGCAGCTGCTGAACCCAGAAGCCGGGACTCAGCGCTTCTACCCCGTCCTCTTCCCAAAGGTCAGAGTCCTCATTTTGGTCTAAAAATTGTTTCAACTCACTCTACATGATCCTGGGTTTTGATTTAGCGATTTTATTTCCGTAAGATATAAATATTAATTATTTATATCTCCTGCAAGCACTAGAAACAGGTTTGATTGTCAGAGATGCTAAGCGTCCTCTACTTGATAAACCAGCAGGAAGAGGCCTTCAGCAGCCTTGCTCCGGATTGGCTCTTTGGTTGCTATGATATTAAGGATGGGAAGTCCAAATATGGAAATTGGCCCCAAATTCACCGTGTAATTGCAAGCCTTGATGAGCTTCATTTGACTGAAGCCGCTCTGGGTGATGTCACAATCCGTGTATCGTTCGTTCATTCGTTTTTCAATATATAATCAAAAATAAGAAAATGAAAAAACATCTATTTTCTTCATTATTTGTCTCCAAAACCAAAATGAAAAAACAGATAATGATTCATTTTTTTCAGTTTTCGATTTTGTGTTTAAATGAAAAATGGAAAAAAAATGGATAACGACCGTTTACGAGACTTAAACTATGATGCTGGACTGAAACAGGACTAAACCATTTTCAGTCCTGGTCTGGTCCTGATTCCGGTCTCAGTCCCAGTTTGGTTCTGGTTTGGTCCCGGTCTCAGTCCTGGTCGCAAGTATTGGTCCTGTTCCCGGTCTCAGTCCTGGCCCAGTCCTGATCCCAGTCCTGGTCTGGTCCCTGTCTCAGTCCTGGTC
Organism: Boleophthalmus pectinirostris; assembly: GCF_026225935.1. Classification (NCBI taxonomy): domain Eukaryota; kingdom Metazoa; phylum Chordata; class Actinopteri; order Gobiiformes; family Gobiidae; genus Boleophthalmus; species Boleophthalmus pectinirostris. Next base: position 3,612,848 of record NW_026571018.1, on the reverse strand, counting down.
TCAGTCCCGGTCTCAGTCCCAGTCTGATTCTGGTCTGGTCCCGGTCTCAGTCCTGTCCCAGTTCTGGTCCTTTTCCCGGTCTCAGTTCTGGTCCCAGTTCTGGTCTGGTCCCGGTCCCGGTCTCAGTCCCAGGCTCAGTCCTGATCCTGGTCCCGGATTCAGTCCTGGTCTCAGCTTCGGTTTGGTTCCGGTCTGGTCCTGGACCTGGGTTAGTCCTGGTTTAGTCTTGGTTTAGTCCTGGTTCAGTCCAGCATCTCATTTTAAGTCACGTAAACGGGAAATGGCTGTTATCCGTTTTTTCCATTTTTCATTTCAACATAAAATCAAAAACTGAAAAAATGAATCATTATCTGTTTTTTCATTTTGGTTCTGGAAACAAATAATGAAGAAAATAGCAGTTTTTTCGTGTTCTTATTTTTGGTTTTATATTGAAAAACGAATGAATGAACGACACACGGATTCATCACACTCATTTGGTTCACCTCCTCACACAGTCTATGATGTTTTATTGCAGCTGCACGATAATAAACATGTGTTATCAGATAAACGTGTATTTGTCCCACATGTGGAGCTGGATTTTAAGACCCCCAGAGTGTTTTACAGAACCATTACATCATTCTTCATTCACACGTTAAGATCCCTGATTGTTTTGTTTTTGTTCCAGGCGTCTGAACTCATCGTGAACTTCGACGAACATGAAGTCAACAGCACCTTTAAGTTTGGAGTGATTCTGCAGAGGTTCGGACAGGTCAGAGTTAAATGTAATATAATTGTTTAATATCAGATATAAGCTGTGATTGTGGGTCTTTAAAGAATAGGTATTATGCAATTTTTTTTATTTTTTTTATATGTCATCCATGCATGTTTGAGTAATCTAGCCCACAAGGTTACGTCATCCATGCTCCCAAAAACATGATATAAAACTAGGGTGACCAGACGTCCCTAATTACTGTGTCTCCTGTCCCAGCAGATTTATCCAAAACTACTGATTTGTCCCTGTTTTATACAAGAAATGTCCCAGGTGTCCTTATTTTTGACAAATTTGATCCCACCCGACAGTAAAAAGAGGCATACGTTGTCATTTGTTTAGGTGAAATACTAAAAAGCTGCTTAAAAATAACCAAAACACGAAGAAAATGGCTCACATGTTAGTCACGAATGGGCCAAGTGCAACAATTTTTTTTTAATTACATGCTCGTTTCACAATTTTATTATTACAAATCACTAGGGCTGTAACGATATCTAAGTCTCATGATACGATGTCGTCACGTTATGAACCTCACGGTTCGATATTTATTGCGATATCGTGGGAAAGCTCACAATATGGTGGGAGGCTCATGATTAGGGATGTAACAATATCCAAATCTCTCTGTACGTTATTTTCACAATAAACATCTCACAGTACGATATTTATTGTGATATTTTGTGGAGGCTATGCGACTTTTTCCTCTTAAAATGCCTTGACAAAACTTAATCCAAAGAACTAAGACTTAAAAGTGCTAGAACTGTTATTTCTTCTTGTAGTCTGCACTGAAACGGAGCAAAGGATCATGGTCTATGTCAGGGGTCGGCAACCTGCGGCTCCTATAGCACTCCCCTAGTGGCTCCCTGGAGCTTTTTCAAAAATGAGTGAAAATGGAAAAGGAATGATTTTTTTGTTGTTGTTGTTTTAATCTGGTTTCTTTAGGGGTAAAACCCTCGTTCATCTCTGGTCATGGATCTGATCCATCAGCTGTGTGCAAATGCAAACACCTGAAAAGTGTTTCAGCAGAACAAATAGATGAGCTGAAGCGGGGGTGGTGTCCGGTTCCTCCACCTGAGAAGCGCTTTCCCCGCAGCCCCGTCTTGAGGGGCTAAGCACTGAGTGCTCCCATGTGTTTAGTGCTGCTGCCCGAGTTCAGAGCTTCTGCTCCGGGTTTATTTTCTGAGTGCTCCTATGCACGATCAGAAGAAATGCGACTGCTGCTCTGAATACTTCCATCATCATCGTCAAAGCAACAGGTAAACGTCGGTCACACTTTCAGCGCGTCAGCTCCTAAAACTCAGTTTATCTCAGTTTACACGCAAATGTGAAACCAGTTTTCCAAAATCTCCACTCTAGCCGGAGTTTTTAGAAAGATTTGTTTTCAGAGGCGATTTAACGTGTAAACGATGTGAACAAACTCAGGGAAATGTCTCAGTTTTTAAAAATACCCGTGTACATGTAAACGGGGCCTAAATGACAAAGGAATAAACACTAACCACCTGATTTCAGTGGCTACAGACGGCGCACCGAGTATGAGAGGGTCACAAAAGGGGTTTGTGTAATCATGAATGCTCATTTTGTATTTGTAGCCTACTTAGTCATTTTAATAGTCAGTTTATACAGCTAATATACTGACAGCCTGTGTTCCCTTCATATTAGGTTTATATAAGGCTTTTCATTTTTTGCGGCTCCAGGCAGGTATGGTTTTTGTTTTTTTGGGCCAATATGGCTCTTTGAGCATTTTGGGTTGCCGACCCCTGGTCTATGTAGTTCCCTCTGTGTTTTTTGCACCATAACTCTTCATTTAAGCAAAGACACTTGTAATTCGATAAATTGTGACGCTCCACGATATTATTGTGAGAACTTTGACGATACGATCTCACGATATTTCGATTATTGTTACATCCCTACAAAACGGGCATCCCAGTTTTTTATTTTGAACATTTGGTCACCCTGTATAAAATTATAAGCAACAACTTCACAAACCTGATGCAATGTGTTGTAGTTTCATTAATACATTATTTTGTGGTGAATATAACATTTCAAAACAATAAAAGATAACACGGTGATCTGTTGTGTGTTTGCAGAAAAAAAAAACTCATAGAATTAAAAAACCTGCTCTTTAAACCATTAAGTTTGTGGTGTTTGTTTCAGGTGACCGAGGAGGAGCTGTTCAGTAACACAGAGGAGACCGAGGCCTTCAAAGAGTTTCTGTCTCTGATCGGACACACAGTGGAGCTGCAGGACTTCAGCGGGTCAGTCCTGGTCTAGTCCTGGTTTAGGCTTGGTTCAGAGGCTCTCTCTCTCTCTGGTCTCTGGTCCTGGTTTAATCCCAGATCAGGCCTCTCTCTGGTCCTGGTTTAGGCCTGGTTCAGATCAGGTCTCTCTCTGGTCTCTAGTCCTGGTTTAGTCTTGGTTCAGATGCTCTATCTGGTCCTGGTTTAATCCCGGATCAGGCCTCTGTTTGGTCCTAGTTTAGGCCTGGTTTAGATCTGGTCTCTCTCTGGTCTCTGGTCCTGGTTTAGTCTTGGTTCAGACACTCTCTGGTCTCTGGTCCTGGTTTAATCCCAGATCAGGCCTCTCTCTGGTCCTGGTTTAATCTTGGTTGAGACGCTCTCTCTCTGGTCTCTAGTCCTGGTTTAGTCTCAGGTCTCTCTCTGGTCTCTGGTCCTGGTTTAGTCTCAGGTCTCTCTCTGGTCTCTGGTCCTGGTTTAGTCTCAGGTCTCTCTCTGGTCTCTGGTCCTGGTTTAGTCTCAGGTCTCTCTCTGGTCTCTGGTCCTGGTTTAGTCTCAGGTCTCTCTCTGGTCTCTAGTCCTGGTTTAGTCTCAGGTCTCTCTCTGGTCTCTGGTCCTGGTTTAGTCTCAGGTCTCTCTCTCTGGTCTCTGGTCCTGGTTTAGTCTCAGGTCTCTCTCTGGTCTCTGTCCTGGTTTAGTCTCAGGTCTCTCTCTGGTCTCTGGTCCTGGTTTAGTCTCAGGTCTCTCTCTGGTCTCTGGTCCTGGTTAGTCTCAGGTCTCTCTCTGGTCTCTGGTCCTGGTTTAGTCTCAGGTCTCTCTCTGGTCTCTGGTCCTGGTTTAGTCTCAGGTCTCTCTCTGGTCTCTGGTCCTGGTTTAGTCTCAGGTCTCTCTCTGGTCTCTAGTCCTGGTTTAGTCTCAGGTCTCTCTCAGGTCTCTAGTCCTGGTTTAGTCTCAGGTCTCTCTCGGGTGTCTGGTTCTTGGTTTAGTCTCAGGTCTCTCTCTGGTCTCTGGTCCTGGTTTAGTCTCAGGTCTCTCTCTGGTCTCTGGTCCTGGTTTAGTCTCAGGTCTCTCTCGGGTCTCTGGTCCTGGTTTAGTCTCAGGTCTCTCTCTGGTCTCTAGTCCTGGTTTAGTCTCAGGTCTCTCTCGGGTGTCTGGTCTTGGACAGGTTCCGGGGCGGTCTGGATGTGGTCCACGGTCAGACCGGGTCTGAGTCGGTCTACACGGTGCACAGGGATCAGGAGGTGATGTTCCACGTCTGCACTAAACTGCCCTACAGCCCCGGAGATCCCCAACAGGTATGACCTCTGACCCCCACGTGACCCCTGTATGACCCTTGAGTGACCCCTGTGTGACCCCATGTCCTCTGCGGGTCAGAACACTTTTGAACCTTAATCGTTTTGTCAGATTTTCTAACTGAGCTCAGATACTTCAGGTGAGTGCTGTAGTTGCCATAGTAACTGGACTTTGGACAAACCTGAAAATAGACTCGAAAATAAATTGTTGTACTGATAAATATTCGCTCGGCATCTGTGAAAGTTTTGTATTTAAACTGTTAATGAAAGTTATAAAACAGAGAAGGGCTTCATGCTCAAATACTTTAGTTTTTAGGATTAAACTGTGAAAAAGTCAGACGTGACCCAATGCGTCTCAGTTCAAGAAAACAGCTTCAAGTACAGAAACGATGCAAATTCAAAAAGTTTAAAGGGCCCATCTCATGCAAAATCAACTTTTCAGAGCTTTCTACCTTCTAAGAGTGACGTGTGGGCCTTGTATTTGTCGCTGAAGTGTTTTTTAGATTGATTATGCATTTTTTTTTAACAAATTGCAGTGTATTTCTGCCACCCTCCCACGTGACTACAAACTAAAGCTGCTACAACGATGATCTGACGTAGCAGAAAGCGCTTCACACCTGTGTTTACCTGTTGTACACTTGAGTGCACCTAATTCGTTTTTTCCATTTAACTTATTTAACTCATTTAGCTTATTCAACTTATTTAACTTATTCAGTTCATTTAGTTCAACCAATTTAGCTTATTATAATATAATAATAAAACTCTTCCTCATCAGTGGGTGTTCAGTATTTGTCACCTTGGTTACTTTCTTGGTTATTCAGTCTCTGGTCCTTTCACATTTAGACACTGCTCTGTAATCTGGTCAAGTGCCTCAAAAAAGGATCTTGTCAAACTTCAACTAATCCAGAACAGGGCGGCTCGTCTGGCTCTGCGCGGCCGGTTTAGGACCAGCGTGAGCGTCGTGCATGAGAGGTTCCTGGTTTACTGTTGAGGACAGATTTACCTGTAGCCTTATTTTGTTTTTTTAAAATGTCTGTATTTTACAAAGACCGTTGAGCCTGTTTGTACAACTACTGCCTTCTAGTGGTCGGCAGGTTTTATCACAAGACAAGCTTCACGTGGACATTTTATATTTCCACTGCCCAGGACTAATGCTCTGAAAAGAAGTGTTCTGTACAGAGCGATACTGCTTTGGAACACGCTCCCCCAATCCTTAACTGTTCACAAGAATGAACCAAGTTTTAAGAAAATGTTAAAGAAATATATTGGAAATTGTACAGAATTATATATAGTCACTATTGTGGACTGTATGAACTTATGTGTGAACGTTTTGTTATTATAATGGAAAATTTTATTGTAAATTATGCCAACTTGGACCCCAGGAAGAATAGTCTTTACCCCAGTAAAGGCTAATGGGGATCCAATAAATAAATAAATAAATATATTGCATCTTGGAAAAGAAGACTGAAATATTTCAAAGGACTTGCCTGAGCAACATTCAGATTTCGGGGCAATTTTGGTTCATAATCGAGTATAAAGTCCCCGATAGTTTGTTCAGATATCACAGGACTTCATACAGACGCATCACTGGCATTCTCACCTTAGTAAGTTTCACTCTCTGAAAGTCCGTCGCTATCGCAGTTTTCCACTTTATAATCAACTTCATCATCACTTTGAAATCAATAGAAGTCACTTTCTCTAAACTTATCCATAAAATACACCCGCTCCTCATTATTTCTAAAACTGCTCGTGTCCATTGCTCGTGTTTTGTGTTGTGTTTTTTCCGGAAGCTACAATCGTCACTACTTCGATTAATTTCGGGGAAAAAACTGCGAAAACATATCCTTGGTCAGTCTAGTGTGCGCTGTAGTGGCCCCACCTATCACAGTCTCTGTTTACATGTGAAAAACCGAGCCGTTTCTAATGGTCGTCAAATCACGTCTTTAGTGAAACAGCGAAGGTGTCAAAACATGTCATTAAGGAAACAACGGGGTCACCAAATGTCGTCTTCATGGGGGAAAGAGACTAAAACACTATGAAAGGGACTTGTTATAAATCTTTTTATGGGGGGGCAGATCACATTAAAATAAAGATCAGATTAAAGCCTAACAAAGTTTCAGACAACGCAGTGCCCCCAGTTAGCACTACACGTCCAGGGAATGTCAATTACGTGAGCTGCAATTCCCGTTTAAAACCTGAATCCTGTTTGTCCGGTCTCAGCTGCAGAGGAAGAGACACATCGGGAACGACATCGTGGCCGTGGTTTTCCAAGAGGAGCCGACGCCGTTTTCCCCGGACGTCATCGCCTCCAACTTCCTCCACGCGTATGTGCTGGTGCAGCCACAAGAGGGCGACGTCTACAAGGTCAGAGGAGGGTGAGGGAGAGGGGAGAGGGAGGAAGGGTGAGGGAGGAAGGGTGAGGAGAGGGCAGGAGAAGAGAGGAAGGAAAACGAAAAGTGAGGGAGAGAGGAGGAGCTGATGATTTGTGCTGACGTGCAGTTCTCCTGTCGTCCACCAGGTGTCAGTCACGGCTCGAGAGGACGTCCCTCCCTTTGGCCCCTCGCTGCCCCGCCCCCCGTTCTTCCACAAGGTATTTACATAACAGTCCAAGCGCCCTCTGCTGGTCTACACGTGACACTAACCCTTCGTCTTCTTGTCTCAGGGGTCAGAGTTCAGGGAGTTTCTTTTGACCAAACTGATAAACGCAGAGAGAGCCTGCTACAAGAGCCAACGCTTCGCCCGCCTAGAGGTGAGTGACAAACAGCCACACGCTCTAACCCCGCTCCTGCTGCGTTCAGGTGTCCTCGGGAACTCAGGAAAATGTTTTCTCGAGTTGAAAAATGCACCTGAACCATGGACTGTGTAAAGAAGTGGACTGAGTGAGTGTGATTGTTAAATTGTCGATATAAAAGAGTCATAATTTTCAAGTTATCAACCTGAATCTTGAACAGGACTGAAAACAAGACTAAACCAGGACTAAACCATTTTCAGTCCTGGTCTGGTCCCAGTCTCAGTCCTGGTCCCGGTGTCAGTCCCAGTCTTAGTCCTGGTGTGATCCGGGTCTGGTACTGGTCTGGTACTGGTCTGGCACTGGTCTGGTACTGGTCTGGTCCCGGTCTCAGTCCCAGTCTGGACCTGGTCTGGTCCTGACCGCAGTCCCAGTCTCAATCCCGGTCTCATTTCTGGTCTGGTCCCAGTCTCAGTCCCGGTCTGGTCCTGGTCTGTTCCTGGTATTGTCCTGTTTTCAGTCCCAGTCTCAGTCATGATCTCAGTCCCGGTCTCAGTCCCGGTCTCAGTCCCGGTCTCAGTCCCGGTCTGGACCTGGTCTGGTCCTGGCCGCAGTCCTCGTCTCAGTCCCGGTCTCAGTCCTGGTCTCAGTCCCGGTCTCAGTCCTGGTCCTGTTCCCAGTCTCAGTCCCAGTTTCAGTCCTGGTCTGGTCCTGGCCGCAGTCCTGGTCTCAGTCCTGGTCCTGTTCCTGGTCTGGTCCTGGTCTGGTCCTGGTCTCAGTCCCGGTCTGGTCCTGGTCTCAGTCCTGGTCCTGGTCTCAGTCTCATTCAGACTCAATCATAATTTTCAAGTCATCCACCTTTAAGAGTAAAATGTGAATATTATTGAACAAATCTCCAAATGACAACAGTATTTTTAATCATCATCACAGTAAACGGGGAGACTCAGAACGTCAAAAACAAAAGTGAAACGTGTTAATTATGTTAACACATTATTTTCACGAGAATAAACTGTTGCATTTTCAAAACAATAAAATGTAACATGATTTAAATATGTCATGTGTTTGCTGTTAATTCCCCCACTGAATTAAAAAAATCGCTGTGTTGTTTTTGTTTTGAGGAGCGGACTCGTGCGGCGCTGCTGGACTCTCTCCTGGACGAGCTGCAGACCCGCTCCCAGTGCATGCTGGGAGTGGGGCCCCAGTGCCTGATGGGAGTGTCGGAGGAGGAGGAGGGGCGGAGTGAGAACGGACACACCCACGGACACGCCCACGGGGGCCTGCTGGAGTCACTGAAGGTGAGCTCCTCCTGCTGGACGTGAGGAGGAGGTTCACCCGCCTCCTCACCTGTCAATCACACTGCTGAGGCGAGAGAGAGCCAATCAGCAGCATGCCTGTCTGTGGTGGGCGGGGTTAAACAGACAGGGGCACAATCGGAGGGTTTCAGTCACGTGATCACGATGATGTGCGAATTTCAGGTGGAGGGCAGGAAGTGAAGACAAACACGACAAACACGGCTCTGGAGAACACAGATATGGAGAAGAGTTCTTATTGTAAGGATTTTAGAGCCAGTAGCGAGGCAAAAGTACGAGCAGTTAGTCGACAAATATATTGGGCGTGACCCTGATCTTATTGAAAATGAGAGAATTTTCAACCGAAGTTAAAGATTTGCCGACAATTGAGGCAGAGGAGATCACCAACTATTTAGCTCTTCAGACATCGTTCTACACCAGACAACAGATGAAGGCAAAGTACAAAAGTTTGGAGACATAGAACTTTTTTTGTCAGTGGATGGGTCCTCAACCTTGGTGCAAAACGCCTAAATGATGATTATGGTTTGGTCTTTGCCAGGGTGAGTGTTTCTCTTAGTTTATGTGTATAGACTGTTATGGAAAAACTGCAGTGTATTGGCAGTAACCTCTATCTGAACTATTTAATGTCAACAAACGTCGTTAGCCGTTAGTCATTAATGATTCGTTTATGTTTAGGTAAACCACAAAAAACTATTTATCTTTGTAACAAACCTTTGACGAAGTGGTTCACTGCAGACACGAGCATTAGCGAATTCTGCTCCTCCCGACCGCAAACAGGTTTGTAATCCACTTTACGGCGTTGTTCTGTCAGCTTTTCCCATTTCTGACCTTTGTGGACGACTATTTTCGGTACTCTAAAAAAATCGCTTTTCCTTCTCTCGATTAGAACGATTGGCACAGCCTGTAAACTACACAACACATGGGCATTTTCCTCCAGTCAGTTCACTTCCTGCCCTCCATCTGATTTTGCGTGCTGACAAACGTAGCCCTGTGACGTCACATGAAACCCAGATATTCAAGAGCTGTCAGAAGTTTTATTTAAAGTCTCTGTACTTGATCTTTACTGTCCCTAAAAGCAGAATTAGTCCATTTTAAACGGTTTGCAGTAGGGTTGTCTCATTCTGATCACGTAAGTGCGGACTCGATTCGAACTCAACTGTTATGGTCCGATCAGGTATCGGATAAATAATATACATATATATCACACAGGACACACAGCACACAACATTTTTTTTGTTTTGTTTGTTTTTTTTAACTGACTTGCTCAGGGACGTCCACTTTTGGGCCGGTGTCGTGCTCGGGCGCTGTTACCTGTTACACCTGTGCGGTCGATGGCCTCGTCACATGGCGCTGTTTGTTTGCATGTTGCACAGTGGAGCTGGCGCTTTTAGCAGAGAGGGTCCGTCCAGCGGCATGGAGTGTCTATTGAGCGATGGGACTGATGTTGCGGTGTGCGCGCCGCGGTGGGTTTGTGGATGTTGGGGCGGCTGGGGGAGTGAGGCTGTGGGGCTCTGTCATCTTGTTTTTATTTGGTAAGATTTTGTATTATTTGGATTTCATAGATGAGCCTAAATGTTTAATATGTAAAGCACAGGCTTCCATATAATATCAAATATACAAACTGTAGATTGTGCAGAGTTGAGTCTCAGGTCTGATCTGGTTGTGGTCTGGTTCCTGTTTTGTCCAGTTCATTAAGTTTACTATGTTACACATTCCAAGACCAGATTGTGAAAAGTCAAGATTTTCAATCATGGTTCATGGTTTGAAAAGTTAATATAATTAAAGTTTTGGACATTTGATTTTTCACAAGTACTACACATGAAATCAACACAATCTGATCCCCCAAACATCCTGGATCTTATGCTTTGCTCTTAGTTCATTGTATAGTGTATTATAGAAGTATCGGATTGGGACTCGGTATCGGCAGATACTCAAAATCAAATGACTCGGACTCGGATTCGAGGGTAAAAAATGTGATCAGGACATCCCTATTTAGAAGTGCTCAGAACTGTTATTTCTTCTTGTAGTCTGCACTGAAATGGAGCAAAGGATCATGGTCTATGGAGTTCCGACTGTTTTTAAAGCTACTGCTGAACCAAAACTTAATTTAAGGATTTAAGAGTCTTGTAATTCGATACATTGTGATGATCTACAATGTTATTGTGAGAACTTTGATGATACGATATCATGATATTTCGGCTATTGTTACATCCCTATACTTCAGGGGTGGGCAATTATTTTTTCCATGGGGCAGAAATAGAAATATTGTGGAGGGCCAAGGCCAAAATCCTGCATAATATTAACTGTGTGTGTGTATGTATATATATATATATATATATATATGTACAAATAAAAAGCAGTAAATGTTTTGACGAGCTGATCAGACTGCTAAGAGTTTATGCTACGACTAAGCAATGAAAAAGTGAGACTGATGATAAACTGAGGCTATAATATAATAAAAAAACACATCTAAAATAAAAGCAATGCAGCTTTAGTCTATGCATGAGGTAAAATTATAAAGTAAGTTTATTTTGTAATTCCAAATGGTCTTAAAGAGTCAACCCAAGGGCTGTACGTGGGCTGGGAGCTGCACAATGCTCAGGTCTGATACACACATCTGTCTCATTTTGACCTCAACAGCTGCTTATACATAAATAATTCATCTGTACTGCGGCAAGACACATTTTGCTCAAACACGCGGTAAAAATCTGGATTTTGGTGAAGATATTTCTGCATGAGCCTCGTGTCTGTTTTGTTTCTCTCAGAGGGCGATGAGGGGTCGCAGCGTCTCCATGGAAACGATGTCGAGAGGCCGATCGGAGATGCCGTCCAGTCTGAGCGTCTCCAACGAGGTGTGTGTCAGATGCCCTCCCTCTCTCCTGTACACCTGTGTGTGTCAGATGCCCTCCCTCTCTCCTGTGTCCCTGTGTGTGTCAGATGCCCTCCCTCTCTTTCTCCTGGCATGTGTAAAATCCCTCAGTCGTTCAGGTAGAATCCAAGACAAAGAGAAACTCAATTTGCCAACTGGATAAAAAATTTTTGGGGGCAAATACGTTTCTCGGCTCATCCAAGCTGCTTCTTCAGTTCTGGTCAGTCAGGCCAATAATGGAAGCTTTTAAATTTGGTTTGATTTGAAAGTTAAATTCAACAGGCCAAGCTACAAACAGAAAGAGTAAACAAGTAGGTGTGTTAGGCTACGTTCAGACTGCAGCTAGGCCTGTAACAATAATCAATAATTTGATTAATCGTACGATAACTTTTAACAAGCTCGATAACTTTTCCAGCCACGATAAATTCTATTTGCATGCTTGTTTGTTTTCCTCGCTCTCTCTCGCTCTTTCTCACTCTCAAAGAGACTGAATGTTAGACGCATATATCGCTCTCGTCTCGTCTTGTTTAAAAAGTGTAATGACGCTTGAACCAACGTGCGCTCTGTTTATCAACAGAGCGGATGCGAGCGTAGTCTGCACACCGCTGTCTGCGCGGTGCACTAGCAGCACAAGCTAGCAGAGTGACAAAACTGTTCATCGCCGTTCATTGCCAAAACAAGTCACGATGCCGAATCAACACTGGTGAGCGGGACACGTCTCAACAGCCACATGAGTCAAATGCAGCGAGCGCAAATGACGAGAAGAAATGTCCCAAACCCTAACAGCCGATTATAAACCCAAACCCAAGCGACAGAACTTGCCTAGCGCCCGGGAGAACCTGAAATCCCAAAACCGAACCAACACGATACAGACAGAACAGAGGTTCCCTCATAGCGAAATAACATCCTGTGTCGTGGGTTAATACGAACACTTCAAGACCAAAATGCCAAGGCCACAGCAGCAGCCACAGAGAGACGAGACACAATATTCCAATGTAAGTCAGTGACTAAAATCACTTTTAAGGACAATTTTGTTACAGAGCTTTAATAATCCATTTTATTTATTGCTTTGGTTGTATTTGGTTCAGCAATGGTTTATTCAAGTGCATTTTGGTTAACAAGCCCTTGCTGACAACCAGACTACATTAGGCTTGTCCTGTGTTAAGTCTGTTTTATTTAGGCCTGTTGTTTTTGGTTATCTGTGTTAAATGTTCTTTAGAAAGTAAGGTTTATTGATCATTGAGAGGATGTATTTGCATTTTTTTTCCATGGTCATTATATTAGTTGAAATTGGTTTCACAGTGTCAATGTTATCGTTTATCGCAATAAATTCTTGGTCAATTAATCGTCCAACAAAATGTGTTATCGTTGCAGGCCTAACAGCAGCCTGAAGTGACCCAAGTCCGATTTTTTGGCCCCTATGCTCCTGTATCTGATCTTTTAATGTCAGTCTGAACAACACAGATCAGATTTTTTCAAATGTGACCCAGGACACTTGGATATGTGCTCCTGAAACTGATACATATCTGATCTTTTGACATGGGACTTCAGTCTGAACGGCCAAAGTGCATTCATCCACCTACACGTTATCAACAAGACACAAACGTCACTATTCTGTGTTGAAGTAGGCGAAAATTGTTAATGAACTCCGAGTCACTGAAGCAAAGCACATCACCACTCACCACTCTTGGCTCCGTCTCCACATCCACATGTTCCTTTCAACGGACGTCGCTGCCGCTGTCCCACAAAACACCACGACCAAAAACCTCGTCCTTCTCCTTCTCAATCTCCTCCTTAAAACAAATTAGTTGTTCATGTTCTGGCTCCGGTACGAGAGGAACTTTAAAATCTCCAGGTGCTCGATGCTGCGTCCATGTTTGGACAACTTCCGTAAACACAGAGCACGCTCACTGCGGTTGACGTCATCGTGTCTCCAGTGCACATGCGGGACACTTTCAGGCCGTTTACTGTTCACACTGGAGATCACATACAAGTCGCATTTAATTGGAAACGTGAACAACCTCGTAAAAACATTGGATTTCACAAAAAAATCTGAATTGAGCATTAAGCCCTGCAGACTGAACGTAGACTTAGTTTTGAGCGCTACACTGGAGAAACGAAACAGCCATTTCACAAGAGGATGAACCAACACAGACGAGAGAGCGACACAGGACCTCAGTCTGCTGTACATCTTTATTTATTTATTTATTTATTATTTTGTTTGAGCCAGGTACAACAAAATTCAAAAACAATAACAAAAATAGTGGAACTTATTTGGGACCTGGTGCTCAAAAAACTTATTAGAGCCTACCCCGATTGTTTTACATAATCACATGGTTCATAGTTGTTTTTTTTCTCCATCTAAAAGCCTCGGGCCGCTCCTTCGAGGACAGTGAGGTACAGATCTGAGTGAGAAAAAAGAATTGGTTTGCGAGGGGAGTTAAAGAAGCTGTAAACAGGTAGTGTGTTAGTTTCAGAGTAGTTTCAGTGTAGTTAGCTCCTCCTGCAGACAGATAAAAGGAAGTGTCCACCAGCATTTGACCAGAACTGAAGAAGCAGTTTGGACGAGCTGAGAAACCTATTTGACCAAAAAACTTTTGTCCAGTTGACAAATTGAGTTTCTCCTTTGCCTCCCTTCCTCCTGTGTGTCAGATGCCCTCCCAGATGCTGTGGTGTGGTTGGAGAAATATAGAAATGATCTGGGAAAAAAACATTTGTGGATTTTGTCTCTCCTCATCTCCCCTTTCCTTTTCTCCTGTCTCCTCCTCTCCTCGTTTCTTCTCTCTTTGTCTCCTCTTTCCTCTCTCCTCAACTTCTCGTTTCCTCTCTTCTCATCTCCTCTTCTCCTCATTTCCTCTCTCCTCTCCTCTCTCCTCATCTTCTCTTCTCCTCTCTCTTTGTCTCCTCTCTCTCATCTCCTCTTCTCCTCTCTCCTCTTTCCTGTCTCATCTCCTCGTTTCCTCTCTCTTTGTCTTCTTTCTTCTCATCTCTCTCCTCTTCTCCTCTCTCCTCAATTCCTCCTTTCCTCTCTCTGTCTCCTCTCTCTGTCTCCTCTCTCCTCGTTTCCTCTCTCCTCGTCTCCTCTCTCCTCATCTCCTCTTCTCCTTTCTCCTCATCACCTCGTTTCCTCTCTCTTTGTCTCCTCTCTCCTCATCTCCTCGTTTCCTCTCTCCTCATCTCTTCCCTCCTCATCTCCTCTTCTCCTCTTTCCTCAACTCCTCATTTCCTCTCTCCTCATGTCCTCATCACCTCATCTCTCTCATCTCCTGTTCTTCTCTCTCCTCTTTCCTGTCTCATCTCCTTGTTTCCTCTCTCTTTGTCTCCTTTCTCCTCATCTCCTCTCTCCTCAACTCCTCGTTTCCTCTCTCCTCCTCTCCTCATCTCTTTGTCTCCTCTCTCCTCATCTCCTCATCTCTTTCCTTATCTCCTCTCTCCTCTTTCCTCTCTCATCTCCTTGTTTCCTCTCTCATCTCCTTGTTTCCTCTCTCCTCATCTCCTCTCTCCTTGGTTCCTCAGCTGAGTTCTAGTTCTCCTATGAAGCGACGTTCTGGATTATTCCCTCGTCTTCTCAGTGTGGACAGTCAAACAGACAGACATCGGAGGTAAGACCACCAACCTGGACTGAACCAGGACTGAACCAGGACTAAGCCAGGTCTAAACCAGGACTAAACCAGGACTAAAACAGGTCTAAACCAGGTCTGAACTAAGACTAAAGTATAGTTAAACCAGGGCTAAACAGGACTGAACTGGGTCTAAACCAGGTCTAAACCAGGTCTAAACCAGGTCTAAACCAGGCTCTTCAGTGGAGTGTTTTTGCTGCGTCTTATTTGAACAAACAGACGTCATTCTCCTCTTGAGTCTGTTATCTGCAGCTGTCACTTTTATCCAGAAATACCTGTGTCACTAACGATAAACTGAGGCTAATCTGGGACTAAGCCTGGACTAAACCTGGACTAAACAACAACGTATACTGTGGTCCAAAGCAAGAAAAATGATCTGACGAAGGCTTTTTTGCCAAAACATTATTTAAAAAATAAAAAAAGCTTTTAAACATCGGTCATTTGAGTATGTTATGCATTTTACTTTTTCACTTTTATTTTACCATTGCTTGTATTTGCACCTCTACAAGAACTCTGGTGTGTGTTTTCTGTTTCATTTGACTAAACGTGGACTAAACCCGGACTAAACCCGGTCTAAATGTTGTGATTGACAGTCTTCTGAGTGAACAGAGGAGCCTGGACCACCACACGCTGGAGGAGACGACAGAGCAGGCAGCCAATCAGAGGTCTCCAGAGGCGGGGTTTAGGAACAGGTGAGCACGTGCACCTGGACCGGACTCTACTTCCTGTTTATCTATCGCCAATTTTTATGCTTAAAAAATCCTGTATCAGAAGTTTTGCACCACATTTCACAAATAATAATAACACAGTTTTGACTCGTGTCTAAACTAGAAGTGCAGAGTCTGATCTTTGATCACTTAAGAGTCTCAGAGCGACTGGTTTTACTGTAGACAGGAAACAACTTTATATCCTGTGGTCCTCTGACAGATCCCGCTGCAGTCTCTGTGATCGGAGATTTAAAATCTCTTAAGATCTTCTCCTTGTGTCTCGGTGTGCGCTTTCTGTTGCATTTTAAAAAATCATTTAAGACTGAAAAATCCTGTAGTGTGTTTTGGCCTTAAGCCGGTCTTTAATTTTAAATTTCCAATATCTTATCGCAGTGATGTGTCCGAGTCCTGACCAAAGCCCAAACATAAGTTCTAAATATTTGTCAGAGTCCATCAGGTTACGACGGGTCCCGTCGGTCTTCCGTCGGGTTTTCATTCTCTAATTTAACTCACAAACGCCGCATATTTAGGCTGAGTTCTTCTCTCAAACACAAAACCACCTTGTGATGTCATACACAGGATGTGCTCCACTGTGTTTTTTATTTGGACTATTTCAGAGCTGGAATTGCTCGTCTCTGCTGAACAAAATGTAAGAGGCACTATTAATTTTGTCTCTTCATGACATCACAAGGTAGAACAGAGCATTTTGAGCTCCAGAGATGAAGACAGGCTAATAATAAAGAGTTACTCAAACGTGTGAATGAAACAAAACACAACTCCAGGTCTAATGAAGAAAAAAAGGTAGAGCTCTTCACTGGGTCTTAACAGAGTAAAAAATAACAGTACAGGCCTACGAGAGTTAATATTAGAATAGAAAATTACCCTCACAGGAAAATGTAAAAATGGGAAAAGTACAAACCCGAGGCTCTGACTGAATATATTAAAAGTGTTTTATTACATGAAGGGACGCTAACGTGTTTCGACCAGCAAGATGGTCTTCGTCAGGGCAAAGTAGTGAGTAGTAGGGTAGTACTTTGCCCTGATGAATATTATGATGTCATGTCTTAAAGTTCACACGAGTCACATTTTTGTATTACAGGATCTTTAAAGAAATCTCAAAACTTTAATCCACAAATGTTGAACTTTGAACATTGAATATTGATTCATTATTTGTTTTTCATGATCTGATCAGCTCCACAATCTCGTCTTATTAATGTCAGACACGTCACACGTTTTGTGTTTTGACGCCATTTTGTGCAGGAAGAAGGAAAGAATCTCCTCCTCCAGCTCCTGCAGCTTCAACAGCCACTCTGAAGACCAGGTCTGAACCAGGACTAAACCAGGACTGAACCAAGATTAAACCAGGACTGAACCAAGACTGAACCAGGACTAAACCAGGACTAAACCAAGATTAAACCAGGACTGAACCAAGACTGAACCAGGACTAAACCAGGACTAAACCAGGACTGAACCAGAACTAAACCAGGACTGAACCAAGACTGAACCAGGACTAAACCAGGACTGAACCAAGACTGAAAGAGGACTGAACCAGAACTAAACCAGGACTGAACCAGGACTCAGCCAGGACTAAAAACAGGACTGAACCAGGACTAAACCAAGATTAAACCAGGACTAAACCAGGACTAAAACCAGGACTAAACAGGAAACCAGGACTACTGAAAGGACAAGGACTGAGGACTAAACCAGGACTTAAACCAGGACTGAACCAGGACTAAAAGGACCAGGACTGAACCAAGCAAGAACCAGGACTAAACCAGGACTAAAACAGGACTGAACCAGGACTAAACCAGGACTGAATCAGGACTAAACCAGGTCTTTCTCTCTCAGAGTTCTCTCGTGGTGGACGGCGGGAGTCCAGTCATCTGCCGAAGTCCCACAGGTTTGGTTTATTTGTGTTTTATTTTGAAGGAGTCCTGTTTCCTGTCCACTGATGTGTCATTTTCCTTCCTGTTTCAGAGAATAAAAACTCTCCCAGATCCAATCTAAAGTTCCGGTTTGAGCGCCTGTCCCACTCGGCAGCGGTCAGTCTCCAAATGATGCAAGAACATACAAAAATAGATTTTTTTAGAGTTTTGTTGTAACGTTCTCTCTTCAAGAACTTGCCTGAAGAGGTTTTTGACATCATCCATGCATGTTTGAGTAATCTAGTGATCTCTCCCGGGCCCTACACAAGCCTATGTCACCTACGCTCCCACACAGCAATTCTCTTTAACTATTTTCTTCATTATTTTTCTCCAAAACCAAAATGAAAAAACAGAAAACAAAAGAATGTATGAAATCAGATAATGATTCGGTGTGTTTAAATGAAAAATGGAAAAAACTGATAACTGTTTCCCGTTTCCGAAAAAATAACAGTGAAAGTGCAGTAAAGCTCTCATTAAATACATTTGAATATCAGAATGTCCATGTTAAAATAAAAACACGTTTGTTTCTGCAGGGACACTGAGGACTCGGCTCTAGGACCACAGGCCAGAGGAGGACCGAGACGTCGTGCCTTTGAGCAAAACACATCTGCCATTTACTCATAGACTGTCTATAGAAATGGATTGTGGGAGTGTGACGTCGCCCACAGCGTTCAGCTCCAGCCAAATGAAGCTCATCGAGGCCTGCAGAATTCCGAGCACGAGTATCATAGCAACCAAAGAGCCAATCCGGAGCAATGCTGTGTCTGCACTGATGGTGTGGCAGAGGTCGACGCGAGCGGGAGCGACCTCTGTTTTGTCCAGGGTGACCAAACGTTCCTATTTACCCGGTACAGTCCCAGTTTTGAGCCTGTG
This sequence comes from Boleophthalmus pectinirostris, assembly GCF_026225935.1. NCBI lineage: Eukaryota > Metazoa > Chordata > Actinopteri > Gobiiformes > Gobiidae > Boleophthalmus > Boleophthalmus pectinirostris. Next base: position 3,594,545 of record NW_026571018.1, on the reverse strand, counting down.
TCCCCTGTCCCAGCAGATTTATCCAAAAGGATTGATTTGTCCCTATTTTTGACCAATCTGATCCGTGCCAACAGTAAAGAGAGACATACATTATCATTTGTGCCTCTCTTTACTGCCTGCCATTTATGCCTCTATCATCAATTTAATTACATATTAAATTAATCATCAAGTAAAATACAGAAAAGCTGATCAAAAATGACAAAAACACAATGAAAATGTGACTATAATGACTCACATTAGTCATGAACGGGCCGAGTGCAGAACAGTTTTCCTAACACTCGTTTCACTATTTTATTATCACCAACCACCCCAATCGAGTGATGTCCCAGTTTTTTATTTAGAAAATTTGTTCGCTCTAGATTTGTCTATTATTATTAATTACTAAATTAGGACTGAACCAGGACTGAACCACTAAAGGCTTTTTCAGGCCGACAGAGAACTGTGCCGGTTCCGGTTCTCGCATCTAATCGTGAACTGGCTCACGTGTTCACGTCGGAAATGAAAGTGTTCTGGAACCGAAAAGTTGGTTCCCTTTGGAAACTAAGTAAAAGTGTTTTTTTTCTAACCAAACCGTGACGACACAGAAGACGTCAGCACGTTCATCCAGGTCACACACGGTAAAATAAACAAAGAGCAATTGAAACTATCACGTATGAAATGAAAAGTTTTAAGTCTACAGAAAGGATTTCGTACCGTTTGTCTTGCATGTATCAGTGTTCTCCTGATAAGATTACATCTTTGTATTGGTCGTCGCTGTCGTCTTCTCCACAGCAGATCGATGTTGTGTCAGAGCTCGGCACATAAATAATGACTTGTATAAGTACAAATTCTCGCTGGTGTTGATGATGTGACCCATGATTATTATTTTCCTCTCTGTGACGTCTGTTTTCATAAGGCCTTATTTTTATTTGGTGGTAAATCCACACTCTCTGTCGATGATGTGTCATGGGTTCACGTAAATACTTTGACTCACTGGTGAGAACTTTAGTTCCCAGTGGAACTGGTGTGGGAACCGACACCGGCACCTGTTCTGACCGACCTGAAAACAGCTTCAGTGAATTGGAGCCAGATTCGTTCACTTCCTGTTTGGAGCGTATGTCCATTTAAATATTCAGTCTATGCATTTCCCCAGACTCACATCTGGTCCACTTCTCTGACAGGTTTGACCCAAAGGCACTGAAGGACGAGTCAAATGCAGAATAAACTATTTTCCTAAGGGCGATTATGAAAATAAATATATGCAATTGTTTTCTGTTTTTTTTCTGTTAACAGCTTTATACGTGAGACTTAAACTAAGACCAGGACCAAAACACGACTAAACTAGGGTGACCAGACGTCCTGACAGAGTGTTCTAGTTTTTGATTTTGAAAATTCTGGTCACCCTAGACTAAACCCAGTACTAAATCAGGTCTAAACTGGGGCTAAAACAAGACTAAACCAGGTCTAAACCAGGTCTGAACCCAGTATAAACCAGGTTCTGTCCTGTCCAACGGTCGGTGATCAGCTCGGGTGTTTAGATGTACAGCCGACCCTCTCTCAGTAAAAGACCGTGGTTTGGAGCCGACTTCATTCTGTGTTTGCACTGATTAAAAGCCTTAAAAGAATAATTTAAATAAAATCAATAATTGTAATTAATCAGTGGCTCAGCTGATGTACCCGAGTAATGAACAGTTCCTCTGACGGTTTTACACTGGACCTTTTATGCACTTTTCTGTCCAATGTGTCGATGTGAATAATGTAAACACGATATCCTGTCCCCTGATGATGATGATGATGATGATGTCAAATGTTATTGTTTGTATCCGTCTGATGATGTCACAGTTCTTAATAAATTATTGTAAATGTCTAAAGTGTCTGACAAGGACTGAACAAAGACAAAGCCAGGGCCAAATCAGGAATCGGGACTATCCATCCATTCATTTTCTTCTGCTTATCCAGGGCTTGGTCATGAGGGCAGCAGTCAAAGCAGGGACTTCCACACTTCCCTCAACCTAGACACTTCCTCCAGCTTCTCTGGGGTGGGGTGACCAGACGTCCATTTTTCCTCGGACATGCCCATTTTCCACATCCTGGTTTTTTTCATAAAGTGATGTAAATGTATGGGTTTTCATTTCATTTCATTGGGCCATTAAATTGAGCATCTCTCGTAGTTCTCTGTAACTCAGAAGGAGTGAGTAGACACTAAACAGTCGGTCAGTCTGCAACATGCCAAAGTGCAAATGTGCATTTAACGATGCTTTGTACAAGAAATTCCTCATTTTCCGTCCCGGTCGAGACAAGTGGGAGGCCATGCAGAGAGTGTCCAAAGCAGCACATCTGTTCCTGTGTCCAGTGGTGGTGTCAGGGACTTCAAAGCACCAGGACACGACAAACATTAAAAAGCTTTGCCAAGTGAGAGTCGCTCAATATCGATGATGAGACCCCACATCCCACCCCCAGTACGATGTCCTGGTTTTGACAAACGTAAATATGGTCACCCTACTCTGGGGGGACCCTGAGGTGTTCCCAGGCCAGCCAAGAGACATAGTTCCTCCAAAGTGTCCTGGGTCTTCCCCAGGTTCTCCTTCCAATGGAACATGCTCAGAACACTTCCCCAGGGAGGCGCCCAGGAGGAATCAGGAACAGATTTCCAAACCTCAGCTGCTCCTCTCGATAGGCAGGTGCAGTGACTCTAATCCAAGCTCCTCACCCTGTCTCTAAGGGAGCGCCCAGTCACCCTGTGGAGGAAACTCATTTCGACAACTTGTATCAGTGATCTTGTCCTTTTGGTCATTACCCAGAGCCCATGAACAGAGGTGAGGGGAGGAACGTAGATTGACAGTAAATCAAGAGTTTTGCCTTTCAGCTCAGCACCTCTACACCACAAAGGTCCGATACATCGACCACATCACTGCAGACGCTGCACCGATCCACCTGTCAATCTCACGCTCCATCCTCCCCTCACTCATGAACAAGACCCTGAGATACTTGGAACTCCTCCACTTGAGGAGACCTGAAAGACAAATCAAGACTAAACAAGGTCTAGAGCAGACATGGGCATTGTACAGCTTTAGGACCACATACAGTCCTTTGATTGACTCTGACCGGGCCGTTTAAGATAATTTGGAATTACAAATAAAGTACTGGTACAGAGCAAGACTAAAGCAAGATGATAAACCACTAAACCAGACCAAAACCCAGGTCTAAATCTGTTCTAAACCTGGTCTAGGAGGTACTAAAGAAACACTTGGGTGGAAAAGATTATCCAGAACCATTTAAAATTATATTTATTACATCTGTCATGAACTCACATTTACAACAGCACAAACAGTTTCAGCTCAAACTCTGAATGAAATCAGAAAATTACAGTTTGGAATGACACGACACTTGAACAATAAATAATCACTTTCAACACACCAACCAATCAGGAGCTTGCACAGAACACACCAACCAATCAGGACCCAGCTCTGAACACACCGACCAATCAGGACCCAGCTCTGAACACACCGACCAATCAGGAGCCTTCACAGATCATTTAAAATATGAAGCATTATTCCAGCAGTATGAACTTTAAAATATGAACTCTTGTATCAGGACTGAGAATGTGATGAGACACAAATCAACGTGGCGTCGCGTGTTGGGTCGTTGGCGTTCAGGGGTCAGTGCTGGGGTCGTGGAGAGGTCGAAGGTCAAGGTTGTTTATGTCACCATGTACTCCTGACGTTTGTTCAGTCGCACCTGAAACAAAAACAACAACGTCAGCTCCAACTGGGAACTGCAGTTTTCTTTTCTTTTTATTTAATTATTTTTTGTTTGTTGTTTTAGGTGAATATTGCCATTTAAAATGTCCAAATCATAACATAATGTTTCACCGGCATCCCAGATTACTATATACTGTACTTTTCGGACTATATGTCGCACTTTTTTTCATGGTTTGGGTGGTCCTGCGACTCCAGAGCAACTTACAGTCCAAAAAACATGGCACTACAAACTGCATAACAGACACAAGCACAACAGGTCTGCTTTAAGAAAATAAAGTCGGAAAACTCAGTAAGTGTTGAGCGGTGGGCGTCTCTTGGGGGTAGGGGAAAAAGAGATTTTCAGAGCAATGGCCTCTTGAATGCATGGGAATCTGGTTTTGATACTAGTTTTAGTTTACACCAAGTAAAATATGAACATTTTAAGATCAAATTGACAAGGCTCACAGCAGCAGTTACAGAGAGAGGGATGTACGTTCAGGACTCTCTAGAATTCACTCATAGCGTTTTCAGTCCGACAGAGAACTGTGCCGGTGCACACATCTAATCTCAAACCAACTGACGTGTTCAGGCTGAAAATCAGAACGTTCAAGAACCGAAAAGATGGTTCCCAACTTCTTTTTCCTAAGTGAACCGTAACGACACAGTAGACATCAGCAAGTTCATCCAGGTCACACAGTAAAATAAACAAACAAAGAAAATGTGTGGAATATGGTGGAGAAGTCAAGTGTTGGTCAGCGGAGGAGACCAAATGTGTGCTGTATTCGTGTTCACCTGGTAAGGTCACATCAGCAAGGTCAACACAGCAGATGTTGTAGCAGAGCACAGCGCAGATAAATAATTATTTGTATAAGTACAATACTCGTTGGTGTTAATGATGCGATCTATGGTTGTTATTTTTCTCGCTGTGATGTCCGCTTTCGTGTGGCCTTGTTTTTTTTTTGGTGGCAAATCCACACCACATCGACTCCTGTCGATGACGCGTCATGGGTTCACTTAAATGGTTTGAGCGCGGGTCGTTCACCAGTGAGCACTTTGATTCTCAGTGTAACTGCTGTGGGCACCGGCACCGTTCTGGCCAACCTGAAAACAGCTTTAGTGTGCTGCAGAGGCTGCACTAGCACTGGTTCCTGATAGTGGTGGTGACTGGTGGTGACTGTTGACTGGTGGTGAGGTCATTTGAACAGTTACGATGACGTTATCGTTACCTGACACAGAGACACGGCTCCGACCGCCACATAGATCCCCGCGGCGATGAAGCAGTTTATGGCCACCTGCGAGTACAGCCGGTAGATGTTCTGAGGAGGCTCCTTACTGCAAAGAACAAGAGAGAACATCAGATGCCCTCCCATACTCATATATAATCAGTGGAGGTTGTGGGTTAAACTCCCTGTGTGATATTGCTTCATATAAACTCACTCATCGCGGATGTCTTCCTCGGTGAAGGGCACGTCTTCGATCAGAATGGCAGATTTGGCGCTGAAAAAGATCCCCAGCATTGCCTTCACGAAAAACAGAGAAACACCCTCAGTACCAGAGCTCTCATTAACGTGGTCCTGGTCCTGGTCTAGTCTTGATTTAAACCTGGCGTAGACTTCCTGATTATGATCAAACTAATTAAGACTTGATTTAGTTCAAAATTGTTCATGAATAAGTTTTGTTTATGTTTACTTATTAGTTTAAAGGACCCACTTAACACAATTTTCTAATCTTATAATAATCTTGTTTTCTCATCAAAAACATACTTGGAGTTTTGTTTTGTTTCATTCACATGTTTAACACACAAATCCTGCTTCATTTTTTAAACTTCATTCACCTTCACTAGAATCATTTGAATAGTTTCAGCCTTGGAATTACCCAACTTTAATGAACAAAAGCTGAAGTTTACCTGTAACTTGAAAACTCTTACTACTTCATGACAACAAAAGTAGAAACAGAGCATATTGCGTTTTGAGATGTAGACATACTAATTATAATAGGGTCAGTCCGACATGTGTGAATCAAACAAAACAACATGTTTTATAAAGCTCACAAGAGTAAAATTTGCACAATATACAGGGTGACCAGAATTTCAAAATAAAAAACTGGGGGTTCCCTGTTTTTTTGGTGATTGGTAATAATAAAATCGTGAGATAACAGCGTAGTTAAGGAAAATAGTTATGCAGAAACCATTCGTAACTAACAAGTGAGTCACATTTTCTTTGTGTTTTGGTCGTTTTTAAGCAGCTTTTCTGTATTTTACCTAAACAAATGACATTTTATGCCTCTGTTTACTGTTGGAAAAATCAAATTGGTCAAGAATAGGAGCACCTGGGACATTTCTTTTATAAAACTGGGACAAATCACAGGTTTTGTATAAATCTGGTCACCCTAGTAATAAGACATTTAGTTAGGTTCAGTCATATTTACTATCAATTTAAGTGGAAACTGTAGGAAAAGTGAGACATTTGCAAAAGCAGAATTGTTCCTTGCATAAAACCTTGAATAAAATCAAAATGTTCCGACTTCCCGTTGAGCCATTGTCACGTGACACCACCAGTCACATGATCTCACGGTAAATATGGCATTTATCAAACCACTTTAAACCTAAATTATCCCGAGAATCTGCTCATATCCCACTCTTATCATTTGACACTTTCAAACATTAGTCTAGCTATGTCGATCCCTCCACATCAGCTATGACATTTGTTTATCACAAAAGTCAATGAACGAGGCCTATTTAGGATCCGTCTATTTCCAATTACTGTCTGTGTTCGGTTAGTCTGGTGCCAATAAATAACAAAACACTAATGTTTAAATGTCCTAAAACAACATTAGACCACAACTATGTTCAAAGCGGTGAGATCTGTCCGTAAGAAACCAAGAAACCGAAGCTCCGGGCCTCACCAGCATTATAACCCCCCAGATGCTGATCACGATGCCGCAGGCCGCCATTTTCGGCCCGCAGAACAGTAGCGACGGCATGGCTCGGTCCGGTCCGGTTCAAGCTCGGTCCGGGTCAATCCAGGCTCGGTCCAGGTCGATCTCCTCTGGCTCTAGGTCCTCTCGGAGCTCCGCGGAAAACAGCCAAAGATGTCCCTGAGCTGCGGAAACACGGGACAGGACGCCCCGCAGTCAGCTGACCGCCTTCGGAAGCACTCGGAAACACTCGGAAACACTCGGAAGCACTCGGAAACACTCGGAAGCACTCGGAAACACATGGAAAGCTAAATTAGTTTCTGGGGCGTTCGCTTTTACAAGACTTTCGTAGAATAAGCAATAAATCTATGAACTATTTTTAAACAAAATAAAATAAAGGAAACATTCGGAAGCACTCGGAAACACTTGGAAGCACTCGGAAACACTTGGAAAGCTAAATTAGTTTCTGGGGCGTTCGCTGTTACAGGACTTTGGTAGAATAAGCAATAAATGTATGAACTATTTTAAAATAAAATAAAATACAATAAAATTAAAATACAATAAAGTACACTAAACTAAACACTCGGAAACACTCGGAAACACTCGGCTCAACCCGAATCACACGTCCCGCCTCCTCCCCGATATCAGCCAATCAGAGTGCGAGCTCCAGTGCCTGTGCTCTTTTGTAGCTTTATGGCTTAATATTAACAATAATCACAAATTAATAAGATATTTAAAAGCTTCACGCGTAATACAATACTGATTATTTTAAAAAAGTATTCTGCCTTATCTCCTTTTTCTGTCCAAATGGAGGCGAGTTAAAGCGCCGAGAGGGAGTTAGCATCAGAAGCTAACGCGGCTAACGACTGATTCATTGTTTTATGCTAAAGTTTTACTCTTTTACTGCGTTTAAACTGTGATTCCTGGATACTATGACGTCTGCATCTGCAAAGGTACGTTTCACACAGATATTAAACTTTCATTTCAGCGCTTTTGTTCAGAAATAAAGTAAATATTGAGTGATCTGTGAGAGAGTTGAGCTGCACGATTTGAACCGGAAACACAACAAAGGCAAAGTGCACAAAACTCACAGATTACAGATTGTTTTTGAATGAATAACTGTAATGAACACGTGTTGAATGGACTAATGGAGGAGTCCTGTGTAATTAACTATGAATAAAGTGATGTGCATGGAGATTAATTAGCGCTTATTTCTCTATTTTGTGTAAAAGCTGCTCACCCTGTAGTTTAGAGCTCTACAAACATGTTCTGAAATCTCCCTGCCTGTCAGATGCCCTCCCTGTATTGTATGGGTTCGATTCTGTGTAAAAGCTGCACATTTAGGGTGACCAGACGTCCCTATTTACCCGGGACAGTCCCAGTTTTGAGTCCTGTGTCCCCTTGTCCCAGCAGATTTATCCAAAACCAGTGATTTGTCCCAGTTTTATACAAGATATGACTCAGTTGTCCTTATTTTTTGACCAATTTGATCCCCACCAACAGGAGAGGATATATTGTCATTTGTTTAGGTAAAATACAGAAAACTTCATCTTGATAACGACCATATAGCGAAAAAAGAAATGTTATACTGACCCACAAGTGAAGAGAATGGACAATGTTACTCGCTTTTTAAAAAATTTTTAGTTATACCAAACATGTGTTCCAGTTTTTAATTCTGAAAATCTAGACCACTACAAACATGTTCTAAAACGCATGGCATTAAAGTTCAGATTTCAGTCTCTCTTAGATGTGAATGCTCCTGTACTTGTTTAAATATTCAGATATAGTTTTTACCTGAAGTAGTGTGACCAGATGTCCCTATTTACCCGGGACAGTCCCAGTTTTGAGTCCTGTGTCCAATGTCCCAGCAGATTTATTTATTTGTCCCAGTTTTATACAAGACATGTCCCAGGTGTCCCTATTTTTTGACCAATTTTACAATATGTAATTTCTCTGATGCAGGTGGGGGAGATCTTCTCTGCAGCCGGAGCAGCCTTTTCTAAACTCGGAGAGCTGACCATGCAACTGCACCCAGTGTCTGACTCCAGCCCCGCAGGGTGAGTCCAAGTGCACCAGTGTTGTCACGATGATTAAGGCCGATGGGATGAATACTAAGGCTCGGACTCAATGCTCAGTACTGATTCTTTCTTTCTTTAGACAATAGAATTAGATTTTCAGCATTAAATCAGTACTTTCTTTCACATTACCACGTGGTCTTATATTCAAAGTTCAAATTTAGCTTTATTGTCTAGTTCTTCACATGTACTAGACATATAAAGGAATCAAAGTTATGTTTTTCTCTATCCCATGTAGGGGTGTGCAAAAATATTGAAATATCGATATATTGTGTTGTTTAATGTGATGATACAGTATCGATATCGTGGGCTGCTGTATCGATATATCGCCAAGAGTATTTTTTTTGGTTTATTTTACTAAATAATTTTGTTACAGCTACAGTTTTGTTGTTTGTTTAGAGGAAGGAAACTCGTTTATGCGACACATTTGACATTTTCACTGTTTTGATGATTAAAATTTGCATCATTCATACTGACTTTGCACAAGAAGTTGGTTTAACAAAGACTTTTAATATCACAAGCATGATTTAGACTTTATTTTTTTATTGAACCGTATTGAATCTTTTTGAAATAGGGATGTAACAATAACCGAAATATCATGATATCATGTCATCCAAGTTCTCACAATAATATCATGGAGCGTCACAGTATATCAAATTACAAGTCTCTTTGCTTAAATGAAGAGTAATGATGCAGCAACAGAGAACTACATAGACCATGATCCTTTGCTCCATTTCAGTGCGGACTACAAGAAGAAATAACAGTTCTAACACTTTTAAATATTAGTTCTTTGGATTAAGTTTTGTCAAGGCATTTTAAGAGGAAAAAGTTGCATATTAACAGTTTTAGCTGTTTATCCTCCACAAAATATCACAATAAATATCGTACCTTGAGATGTATATCGTGAAAATATTGTACAGAGAGATTTGGATATTGTTACATCCCTAATCATGAGCCTCCCCACCATATCGTGAGCTTTCCCACGATATCCCAATAAATATTGTATCATGAGGTTCATACTCTGACGATATTGTGTCGTGAGACTTGGATATCATTACACCCCTAATTTGAAATATATCGTATTGAATCGTATCGAATCGTAACCTCAATGTATCGAGGTATGTATCATATTGGCGACTTATGAACGATACCCAGCCCTAATCCCATGTGTAGACAACGATTGGAAGAGCGAGAGGCCACTACGTCTGCCGTCTACGCCGCCGTTCATATCATAAAACTGCTCAAGTTCTGCTGCAGTAAACTGTTGCAGTTGCGTCGCCTTTGTGTCTCAGTCAAAGGTCAGAGTGCAGTTTAACAGGAGGACTGGTCAGGGAGGGTCAGCAGATCTGTGTCAGGGCAGTTTGAGGAGAGGAGAAACCCTCAGGACAAAAGTGTTCCTCCTGTGTCCTGCAGCGTCACAGCAGCTTCCAGGGGGATCCAAATGAACACAACAGGACAGGTCTCGTTCTTACTCTGCTCTGGGGTATCGGTTAGTATCTTATATCTGTGTAATCCCTCAGTCATCCAGTCTCTGTCAAACTCAAAATATACAAAATGGATTTAAGCAATGCAATTTCAGGAGCCTGTTATTGTAATTTAAGTGCCAGAGACTTGTTTTGTTCCAACAGAGTCAGTTCTTCCTGGTCAGATTGTGTTAAAATAAAGCCTGGATTAAAGTCTAATAGAGCTTCAGACTGAGCAGTGCCTCCAGTTAGCATCACACCCCGAGGGGTGTTTAATAATATCAGTTGCAGAGTATCAGTAGTTTTCTGTCGTTTGTCTCAGGGCCAAATGGACGGAAACGGAGATCGAGATGCTGCGTTTGGCCGTGAGACGATTTGGAGACGATCTGAACAACATCAGCAGCGTCATCAAAGAGAGGACCGTGTGAGTCTCTACAGCCCAAACTCTAAAATACAAACAGAAACAAAATACAACACTGTCATCAAAGAGAGGACCGTGTGAGTCTCTACAGCCCAAACTCTAAAATACAAACAGAAACAAAATACAACACTGTCATCAAAGAGAGGACCGTGTGAGTCTCTACAGCCCAAACTCTAAAATACAAACAGAAACAGAAACAAAATACAACACTGTCATCAAAGAGAGGACCTAAAAAAGGCAGATTAAATTTGTGTCCTGATTAAATCCTGTTTTAGTCTTGGTTTAGTTCTGGTTTAGTTCTGTTTTAGTCCTGGTTTTAGTTCTGGTTTTGTCCTGGTCTTAGTCCTGGCTTTAGTCCTAATTTAGACCTGGTTTAGACCTGGTTTAATCTTGGTTTTAGTCCTGATTTTAGTTCTGTTTTAGTCCTGGTTTAGACCTGGTTTAGTCCTGGTTAAATCCTGTTTTAGTTCTGGTTTTGTCCTGGTCTTAGTTCTGGTTTTAGTCCTGGTTTAATCCTGGTTTAATCCTGGTTTAGTCCTGGTCTACTTCTGTTTTAGATGGTTTAGACAGCGTTTTTAGCTTTGGAGATGTAGACACACTAATAATAAATGATGATTTAAACATGTGTAGCAAATTTATAACATGACTTAAAGTTCACAAGAGGCAGTTTGCATAATATAAAACCTTTTAAGGAGAGTTCCACCTCAATAAACTGAACTAAAAACCAAACATGTCAAACACACGTACACACTGACACACCGCAAATGTCTCTGATCTGGCCAAGATTTTAAAACTTATATCAAATTATCCATCTTCTTTTCAGATTTATCATTTACTTACTTGTTCTAAGATTTAAAATAATTGGGCAAGTAAAATGATCTTGCTGCATGGACAGATAATTTCACTACTTTTAATTCATTTTCTGTTAAATTTAAATGTTTATAACTTAAATTTTGGCCAAGCTTTTCTGCAGTGCGTCATCGAAGAGTGCTCAGAGCGCCCCCTGTGGCTGCTGCGTGTAACTGTCTCTCCTCTCAGCGCTCAGATCAAGTCGACGGTGAAGAGGAAACTGTACGAGGACAGCCGCGTGCCGCTCTCCGACGCTCATAAGAAACCTGTGAAGAAAGCACCCGCCTTGCCGCCCGCCGCGCCCGCCGGAGCCATGGCTGCGCCTGTCGCCCCGACTCCTCCAGCCCCCCCGCAGGTCACACAGCCCGCCCCCTCCCTCGCCCCGCCGCCCATCAAGAAGCAGAAGACGGCGGGTGAGAAACACTGGGAGTTGTCTTTAACGCTGGTGTAATTGTCATGTGGTGGTACAATCTGGAGCAGTTTGGTTTAATTTTTCTTTAGTTTCAAAAAACACCAAAAACACCAAAATAATGTGGCAAACGTACAAAGCAGACAAATCCGTGTATCATTCATTCATTCGTTTTTCAGTATAAAACCAAAAATAAGAAAACGGAATAACAACTGTTTTCTTCATTATTTGTCTCCAAAACCAAAGTGAAAAAACAGATAACGATTCCTTTTTTCAGTTTTCGATTTTGTGTTTAAATGAAGAATGGAAAAAACGGATAACGGCCGTTTCTCGTTTACATGACTTTCATAACTGCGATGCCGGACTTTTGCACCTCATACGGACTGAACCAGGACTGATCCAGGTCCAAGACCAGACCGGGACTGAGACCGGGACCAGAACAGGACCAGAGCGCTACTTAGACTGGGACCAGACCGGGACCAGACCGCAGGCTCAGAGCCCACAGCAGGGCCGGAGCTCGAAGCTGAGGCTCAGACCCCGCAGAGGCTCAGAGTCAAAGCTTGGAGTCCACCCTGGTCCCACTCTGGTCTCGGACCTGGATCAGTCCTGGTTCAGTCCGTACGCGGTGCAAAAGTCCGGCATCTCAGTCTCGTAACCGGGGAACAGTTGTTATCTGTTTTTTCCATTCTTCGTTTAAACACAAAATTGAAAACTGAAAAAACGAATAGTTATCGTTTTTTTCATTTTGGTTTTAGAGACAAATAACGAAGAAAACAGTTGTTTTTTCATTTTCTTAAAACAAATGAACGAATGAAACACAGATTCAGACAGTCATTGTGGAGTCCAGAGTCTGAGATGTTTTTTTAAAGAACCAAATCCTTTTTTTTTTTTTTTTTTTGTCTATGGCTACGTTCAGACTGCAGGGCTTAATGCTCAATCCGGACTTTTTTTTTGTGTGCAAAAACATTGAAATATCGATATATCGTATTGTTTAATGTTCTGATACAGTATCGATATCGTGGGCTGCTGCATCGATATATCACCAAGAGGATTTTTAGGTATATTTTACTTAAGTATTTTGTTACAGCTACAGTTTTGTTGTTTGTTTAGAGGAAGGAAACTCGTTTATGCGACACATTTGACATTTTCACAGTTTTGTTGATTAAAATGTTTGTGTTTCATATGAACTTTGCACAAGAAGTTGATTAACAAAGACTTTTAGTATCACAGACATGATTTAGCCTTTGTTTTTAATTGAACTGTATCAAATCAATTTGAAATATATCGTATCAAATCGAAAGTGCACTGTATCGAGATATGTATCGTATCGGCAACTTCTTAATGATACCCTGCCCTAGTCATTCACATTTCCAATTAAATGCGACTTGTTTGTGATCTCCAGTGTGAACTTTAAACTCCCCAAAAGTGTCCCACATGTGCATTGGACGACACGACGACGTCATCTTAACAGAAAGCACGTTTAGTTTAGTTTACAGAAGTCGCCTAAACTCTGGGCTCGTCTCCCAAAATCTGGTCCAGTTCTTGGTAAAACGGACAGGCCGCTTCGTTTGTTTGAGTCTTTATCCTTGTATTTTTCTCACAGGATCTTTATTTTTCGTTGACATTGGAGCCAGGACTGTCTGTAGCTGCGCTCGGACATTTCTATGACAATCATTTCAAAGATAAGACTCCTCCAATTTTGCCTGAATACAACGAATATTAATAAACTCACTAACCTTGTTTTCCCTCCATTGACGAGACTCCAAATCTGACGTGTAGGTGAGATGAATGTGACCTGACCGTTCAGACTGAAGTCGCATGTCCAAAGATCAGATATGAATCGGTTTTAGGAGCACATATCCAAGTGTCCTGGGTCACATTTGAAAAAAATCTCATATGTGTCGTTCAGAAAAAATCAGATTTGGGTCACTTCAGGCTGCAGTCTAAACGTAGCGTAATTGTATTGTATCAGTTTTTTCAATTTGACTAACTCTGAATCAGCGCAAAAATCAGCAGAAAAAACATATATGCAAACTGCTGAACATTCCACAATAGACACACATGTACAACCCCAACGTGATGTCCCTGCAAAGCATCAATAATTATCAAACGTTCATTTTTTCCCCGGACATGTCCGTTTTTTACGTCCTGTCCTGGGCGTCCGGGGTTTTTTCATAAAGTGATGTAAATGGTTTTCATGATCTTTCATTGGGTCATTAAACTGAGCGTCTCTCGTAGCGTCTGTGACTCAGAAGGAGCGAGACACAAACAGTCAGTCAGTCTGCAACATGCAGAAGAGCAAATGTGTATTTAACAAGGACTTGGACAAGAAATTCCCCGTTTTCTGTCCCAGTCGGGTGGGGGGTCATGTGCACAGTTGGCGAGGTGAGAGTAGCTCAATGTCAAGGCCTCCACCCCCCGTAAAGTGTCCGGGTTTTCACAAACTGAAATATGGTCACTCTAGATAAAGATGTTAAAGTGAGTGTTAAACGTCAGTGTGAGTTAAAGGTGTTTGTGTTTCAGACGTGACCCTGAGCGCGCTCAACGACGCCGACGTCAACTCTGACCTCGTCGACATCGAAGGGCTCGACGCCAAAAAACTCGACTTTGACCAAGGTACGGCTCCACCAACAGGACATACTGTGAACTCCACCTCAAACATACAGTGTGCAGGTGCAGCGCCACCGTCAGGTGTACTACACTAGACTTTGTAAAGAAATAGACTCAAGGCCACCATAAACTACAGGAGAATTTCCCAGATTTTGGCTGTGATTTGCTTCTTCTCTTCAACTCAGACTTGAGACTTACTTGAGATTTGCAAAACAACGACCTGGCTCTAACCTGTGATATGCACTTTACATTTTTCAACTCTGTGGTGATGCACGCAACTATCGTATATGATAGCACGCAACCATAAAAGATAAAAATTTACTTTTTTTCCCTTGAAAAGTTGAGCAGTTCGTATCAATTGAAAAAGCTCTAAGTGCAGTTATTTCTCAAATAAATGGCAAATTACGCATCTTGGTCTACATAAATGTGCATCTCTTACTGTTTTTATTTCAAAGGTTTATTTCAGTCCGAATGTCCAAATCCAAATGTAATAAACTCCATGGAAATGCAAGGAAGTTATGTGGCTCTGTATCCTGGACCTTTTTTAAGTATATTTTTAATTTACTTACACACTTGATATTTTACACTTTTGTAGCTAAGGCCCTTAATTATTATTATTATTTTTTATGTCCATATAGTTATTTATACATGTTTGCTGTGTGTTTTGTATAAAAAAGTGTGAATTTTATTTTCCATTTGTTTTGTTTTGTTTTTTTCCTTTGTATTTCTGGTCCTGTCGCTTTTTATTACATCCAGTGACACAACTACAGCTTTCAGATTGTGAAATAACAGGTTGTACTGAAAAAAAGGAGGTATAACACTTCATTAGGGGGTAAAAGAGGGAGTTTTAATAACAAAATTAAGAAAAAAAAAATCCAGGCAAGGAAAAATTTACTAAAATTGCCTTTAGGTCTGGAAGGGTTAATAATAATTTTTTTTAAAAAACGTCTCCCTTCGTCATCACAGTGTCTAGGGAAACTCCTGCAGTTTTTAATTTTCAAACTGTTGCTTCTGTTTCGTTCCAGAATCTCTGAACTTGGACTCCAGTCTCATCATGAACTCCAGTGACCTCCCGCTGCTCTCTCGCTGACCTCTGACCTTTGACCTCTGCTCTCCAGGGCCAAATCCAAAACGATTCCTTTTACATCAGCTCTAGCTCCTCAGCTCGTCCAGGATCGGCTGCAGTCTCACACCCTCCCGCCCTGGACTCAAGACTAGTTTTATTTTTTAGTATTTTATTTATCTTTTAGTTTGTGTTTTATGTGTCTTATTTTCTTCTACCCCGATGCCCGTATCGTATCGCCCAATATCGATCGATTTTCGGCGATATTCTAATAGTGTTGTCACGATACAGCTTCCGATACCACGATGATAATAAAAAACAACAAAAAGAACATTATTTTCAACATTAAAGGTGCACTGTGTAACTTTCTGGTCGGGGGTTTGTCGGTTTTAAAAGCAAAAAAAGTGTCTTGTCTACAATTATTTTATAGCACAATAAATATGATCTGGGCATCGTTACGTCCTTAGTATAAATTTGTGCGTCTGTATTTATTCAGTTTGAGGTGTTTTTGTTGCTCAAATACACAGGAAAACCAATTTTGACTGTGAGCCGCTCGTCTCCATGGAGATGAGTTTAATGCCCTAATACAGAACATTCCAAAGCAATAACGTCGGCTTAGGACTGAACCAGGTCTAAAGCAGGTCTGAACTGAAACTAAGTCTGGACTGAAATCGGTCTAAAGCAGGACTAACACATGGTTGTAGCAGGTCTAAAGCAGGACTAAGTGAGACTGGGTTCAGTGGTATCTACAGCGTTTATTGAGACTTTATTTTTATGAGGAACGAGACACAAACGCTTCAGAAAAATACAATGTGTGTTTTTTGTTTTTTTTTTAATATCAGAAAATAGAAATATTTACAGAAAAATACTGTTTATGATGTGCTTTTTCCCTTTAATTCTGAGCCACACCTCACCCACAGATCACCAGAACTCAACCAGGACTAAACTGGGACTAAAGAAGGACTAAACCAGAACTCAACCAGGACTAAACTGGTCTAAACTGGGACTAAAGAAGGACTAAACTGGTCTAAACTGGGACTAAAGGACTAAACCAGGACTAAACTGGTCTAAACTGGGACTAAAGAAGGACTGAACCATGTCTAAACCATGTCTAAACCAGGACTAAAGAAGGACTAAACCAAGTCTAAGCGAGGACTAAACCAGGACTAAACCAGGTCTAAACCAGGAGTAACCCAGGTCTAAAGCAGGTCTAAAACAGCACTAAACTGATTCTTAACTGGGACTAAACCAGGACTAAACTGGGTCTAAGAGGATCAGACCAGAATCTCCAGATTCCAGGGCTATTTGAGTGAAATGTGGCATCCGTCTGAGAAGGAAATACTTTGAATAATTAGAATTTTTACACAAATAAAAATAGAATTTGGCGAAGATAAAGCTGAAGCGAAGCCGTTTACGACCGACTCAAAATGTGCAAAAGACGCCAGAAATACAAGTCCATTTGGAAGTCTGTTTGGATTCAACTGAAGAAAAGGGACACAGGGACTAAACCAGGTCTGAACCAGGTCTAAACCAGTTCAAAACCAGGTCTAAACCAAGACTAAACCAGGTCTAAACCAAGACTAAACCAGGACTACACCAGGTCTAAACCAGGACTAAACCATTTTTAAACCATTTTTAAACCAGTTCTAAACCAGGTCTAAACAAAAACAAAACATTTCCTTTTTCCGTTTTTCAAAGACAGAATTCGTTTTCCTGCCCGCGCTCTTGTCCCTGTGTCCGTTTTCCAAAACACAATCTCACATTTTAAAATGAGAAGCCTAAATCTGTACAAACTATTTACAATTTTCACAATGTTACAAACAGTATTTACACATTTGAGTAAAATTTTAAATCTGCAGTTCTGTGCAAGAATCTGAGGGAAAAAAAAAAAAAAAAAAAAAGAACCGATTTCAAAATCTGATAAGGCACTGCCAAAAAGTTTAAAAAGTTAAAGTCAAAAAAACGAATTTTTTTTTTTTTTTTTTTTGCAGAGGTGGGGATAGAGAAGCCAAAATATTTCTTAAAGATGCAGCTTTTCTGGTGGAGTCTCCATCACCTGCTTGTTTCTATGGAGATAAAATTGCTCTGTCTGGAATGTTCCACAGTGTTACTTTACATTTATTCAATTACAAGTGGTTTTATCGCTCAAAATTAACTAGAAAAATAACATTCTGACTCCTTCTGGTTTGGTCTCCATGAAGATAGAAAGGTTTAAAGCCACACTGTGAAACATTCCAGACAAAGGAATAACATCACCATGGACGAAAAGCCTTTGACGGAGCCTCCACTAGAAAAGTTACACAATACAGCTTTAAGTAGAAGTACAAAGTAGTCGTCCGAGATATTACTCAAGTAGACCGTGAATAAACTTGAATAACGCACACACAAAAAAGAAGACACAAAAACGAGACAAACTTAAATCGTGTGAAAAAAGAGGTGCAAGAAACGCAAATGTTCAAAATAATTTCAAATTGTTCACATAATAAAGCTCGGGAGGGTAGGAAGAGTGACCACAATTTGACTTAAGTAAGAATAACGTCAATAAAAACAAGGAGGAGTCAAAAATACACGGATAGAAAACTGCAATTTCTTTAAAAAGCTGCTTGAGTACCGTGTTTTTCGGACTATAAAACGCACTTTTTTTCCTGGTTTGGGTGTTTCCCTCGATTTATATGTTAAAATTTTCACACTGAAGCCTGAAGAGGGCGCTCTAGTCTTGTGTGTGAGTATCTGCTGCTCCTGTTCCTCCTTCACTCCTTCGTCACTTCACTCTACTGCACATGTCTCCTGCAGAAAGAGCCTCTGTCCTGTCTGTATCATGTCAGTCGATCGCACCATTACTAAAGATCTAAAATTTAAACAAACTCATAAAGACGACTGAGAAGACTGAACACAAACGCCCCAAAAACGAAATCAGATTTTGCAGATTACAAATTGCAATTCGTGAAATCTACAGCTGAAAATGGAAATCGAGAAGCAGAAAGAAAGTTTGGAGTGAGAGAGAAACTTGTGACATCGGGAGGATGCACCATGAAACTTTCCTGAAGTCACTGGATGGATGGACAAAGTCTGGACTTCAGTGACACAGAAACCATCCTGTCGGGATTCAGAAAGACACGAATAATTCTAACTGATGCCGAGTCTGACGACAGCGACACAGAAGAGGAAGTGGCGCTCTGTTTACCTCCGGAGGTCGTGGAGTTGTTCAGAAGTGACACCGAGGATGAAGAATTGAATGGATTTAGTGATTTGGAGTGAGATGGAGAGTTTGGTTAAACTTGTTCTGTTCTGTTGTTTATGTTATAGTTTATCTGAAGAACTGTTCATGTGTGACGTTAACAGTCTGTTGTTCTCTCTTCTATTGTTTTTACTACAACTTGACTTTACACAGGGAATGTCGGTTCCTGGTCTTTGATTTTATAAAATACATTTCCCCCAAAAAGTGCGACTTATATGTTTTTTTCTAATTTATTACTCATTTTTTGGCTGGTGAGACTTATACTCTGAAAACTACGGTACTGTCCACCTCTGACATTTGAGACATAAGTGCCATAGATTGTTACATCGTATTTTGTCCATGTTTACAGTGTGTTTTTAATCACTTTTATATGAACCCTGCAGTCTGAAGGGGGCGATAGTGAGTACGAGCTGGAGCGTCTCTACACTGATGTCATGTCTCTGCGGGAGAATCGGCTCTATTCACGCTTACATCAAAAACCAGGAAGACGTTTGAAACATGCGATGACAACTTCCGGTGTAGTTCCCGACACTGGACCGTGATCAAACCCACTGAAGTAAATGTGATCAGCGGTAAACTGAAGACTGCATATGTATGTGCTGTTTGGAATCATCTGGAATTTGGTGCCCCGTTTGTTTCACCGCTTGTGCCTTCCATATTTGCAAGTGCCGCACGGTCCCGTCGCTCCTGGGCTGGCTCCGATGTCCGTCGTGCCGTGGTTAGAGGATCGACGTCCCGCTAAACCCCTTCCTGCACATGCATCGTCTCATCCCATAAAAGTGTTCGCCTGTTCCTCCGCGCGGCTGGATTTCAGTTCCAGTTCGCCAGTCTTTGATAGACATGTCTTTTGCGCCTCCTATTGCAAACTGACTAGAGGTCTTTATTGACCTATTGGTTTTTATCAGAGTCAGAGTTGCTCAGAGTCGTGTGTCGGTGGGGAAATGATGAAAACTGAAGTATGGTTGGAATTGCTGATTATCCGAACATAACAAAACGCTACAATGACGTGGAGATGAAGAAAACTGGGACATTTTTTTCATTTTCCTGAACAGAGCTCGCCGGAAGTTGTCATCTCATCTTTCCAAACGTCTTCCTGGTTTGTGACGTAAGCGTGAACAGAGCCTGTAGAGCTGCTGCCCTGCTACTGCGCCTCGTCCAATCAGGTTAGAGAACAAGGTCAAATGGTCCACCACAGCGTTTCTGTCACTTGTGGTCACTCTTCCCACTGTGAGTATGTCTACAACCTTTACTCGGGTAAGAAGAACACTGTCACTTCAATAAAAACATGACTCAAGTCATGTACACTGCTAGAAAAGTCCTATGAAAAAACAATTTTATACAAAGTTACTTAAGTAAATGTAACCGAGTACTACCCACTTTTGGTTCTTATTTTATGAAAATTGCACTTGAAATTCAAAATAGTTTTTGAAATGGTCATCGCTGTCATTAGCCCAATTCATACAGGATAAGAACAACCTGCGGATGTCTGATATTTACAAGGTTCTCACTTTTCCATGACTTTTTCATGACCTAAAGTGAATTTTCCATCATTTTACAGCACCTACATGTGTAGAACTGATCAGACTTTTAGGGCTAAATATGAAATGTTAACTCTTTCCACTCACTTTATGAATTGGTATTATAGTTTTTTAACATTCAAAAAAGTCAGTGCATTTATTATACCGTATTTTTCAGACTGTAAGGTGCAATTAAAATCCTTTAATTTTCTCAAAAATTGACACTGTGCTTTATGTATTAATTCTGGTTGTGGTTACTGATTTTCAAATTTTATGTGGTACACGGCGCTCAGAAATCTGTCAAAATGTTTAAGTACAACTTTGGTTGATGGATTGTCGGAGCATTACAGCGACTGTAGTCAGAAGCCTCACGGAATAAGTGAGTCGTGTCTTTTAGTCCGACAGAATCTGACCACATCAGCGCACAAGGAGAGAGCTGTGTTTTCAGCGCTTATAGTTTATGCAAATTAGCTATGCGGTTTAAAGTTTTGTTTCTGTAAAACGTAAATAAGTGCGCACAAAACTGAATTAAACACATTATTACTCCATGTATATTTGAGTTGAGGAAATAAAAAACTAACTTAAATTATCTCCCCACATTCACTTTCAAAAAACATTCACCTAGACAGGGAGGCAAGGCCGGGCGAATTACACCACGATCTGCCGATGGATCAGTCTCAAGTCGTCCATTTGTTTCTTTTAATGCGCCTTATAATCCAGTGCATTTTATGTATGAAAATAGACGAGAGAATTCAACATTATTGATATTGCGCCTTATAGTCTGAAAAATACAGTAATCTGTTTTAAACAAAAGGTGCATACGTATGGAAATCATCATAATAGCCTAACGATAACTTAACAGAACGCTGTAGTTGCGTGAAAGAGATGCTAAAATTGACTTTTCCAGGTCTTCAATTTCATAACTTTTCCAGGATTTCCATGACCGTGGGAACCCTGTATTTCGCAAATTACCGCTCCACCTCAGTGTCACTTGCAGCACATTCGCAAGGCATAAGCGAAATCCGTAAATTACTCTAATGTTACCGTTCAGACTGCGGGACTCGTATTATCGCCAGACGTCTGCGTTTTTGGCAAAATATAGTAGGTCATTTACCGCGGACTTTTTACTTTACAAATTAGACGTGGCGAATTCGCACGGGATTAAGATCTCAGGCATCCTCCGCAATTGTCACCAAAAAAAAAAAAAAAAAAAAAAAAAAAAAATCGCAAAAGGTCCACAGGTAAAACTAATCCCGTGCGAATAAGGCGAATGTTGCTCAGAACTGCAGATGTCAACAAAAAATAAAAGCTGATAAAAATATAGTCCCATCGTGCTCAAACCAGAAAAAGATGATCAGGAAAGGCTAACCACTCTGCCACCCGTTTCTAGTTTGAGTTCTGATTTTGGATAAAAAAAAAAAAAAACAAAAAAAAAACGACACAATTGTATTTTACAAACAGTTGGTTTAAAAGTCCTGGAGACGATTTCTTTCGACACAAAACCTTCATATTTTTGGTGAGTGTTTTTAAGTGCTTCATTTGGGACCGCGTTTCCCACAATCCCCTGCTCTCTTGTCGTCTCACCGTCCAATGAGGAGCCAGGTTGGGCGGGTAAGGACGGGGCTAGTGCTGGTGCGGAGAGAAGGAAGAGAACGACGGCGGCGCGCTGAGAGGAGGCGAGTCCGACCCCTCCGACACACTGTAAACACAACGAGAGTTAGGCATGGACCTGGACCTGGACATGGACCTGGTTTAGTCCTGGCTTAGTCCCTGGTTTAGTCTTGGCTTAGTCTTGATTTAGTCTTGATTTAGTCCTGATTTAGTCCTGATTCAGTCCTGGTTCAGTCCTGGTTCAGTCCTGGTTCAGTCCTGGTTCAGTCCTGGTTCAGTCCTGGTGTAGTCCTGGTGTAGTCCTGGTGTAGTCCTGGTGTAGTCTTGATTCAGTTCTGGTTTGGTCCTGATTTAGTCCTGATTTGGTCCTGGTTTTGTCCTGGTTCAGTTTTGGTTTCATCCTGGTTTAGTCCTGCTTTAATCTCTGGTTCAGTATTTTGTTTATTAGTCCTGGTTTAGTCCTGGTTTAATCCTGGTTGAGTTCTGGTTTAATGTTGGTTCAGAGTTCGTTTAGTCCTGATTTAGTCCTGATTTGGTCCTGGTTTTGTTCTGGTTCAGTCTTGGTTTCGTCCTGGTTTCGTCCTGGTTGAGTTCTGGTTTAGTGTTGGTTCAGAGTTGGGTTAGTTCTTGGTTTAGTCCTGGCTCAGTCCCCGGTTTAGTCCCTGGTTTAGTTCTGGTTTAGTTCTGGTTTAGTCCTGGTTTAGTCCTGGTTCAGACCTGACAGAGAAGGTTCTGTGCGGCTCTGAGACTCCAGCAACAAACAGTTTTTTGGGTGGACCGTCCGACTCCACTCCCCCTGAAGAAACAAACAAGAAATATTTAAACCAGGTCTGAACCAGGTCTGAACCAGGACCAAACCAGCAAAGTATCATGGTCTTTGTAGACTTTCTGCAGTTACCTTTTCGTTTGAGAGGAGCTACAGGCGGCCACCTTACTGCCGGTCTGAAACGAGAAGAAAGAAGTTTAAACTAGGGTTAAATATATATATATACATGTCTCGATAGCGTTCACTTTCCATTCAATACAATCTGATACGATATATTTCAAATCGATACCATACAGGGTATCCCCGGGTTTGACTACCCCAGATATAAGACTTTTTTAAGACCACTTAAATGAAAATTAAGACCAACATCGCACCCATTATGCGAACGAAAAACACCAGATCCAATTCTAATAATGACCAACCAACTACTGTACTATATCTATAAGAATCTAAGGCTACGTTTATATGATGACGGTCCAAACAAAAGACACACAAGTGGCGTCGCGTCTTCACTTTTTATTATGTGTTTAGACAAGCATTTTGGGAGGAAATCTGTGTCCATACAGTGATGCAAAAGTGTGTGGAATTGGATTGTGTATGCATGTCAGGCGGCTCGGCGATGACGCTCGGTGGTGATGTACGTGACGTAAACACATACGTGACGGGAGCAGATCTGACTAGAGTTTTGTGTCTTGGGCAGTGTAGATGAAACTGACTGTTTACTCTTTGCCGCCGGCCCCAAAAACTAAATTATTGTTTGCGCATACTCCAAATTAGATATTCATTCATGTTACGTTATTTCATGTTGTTGTTTTTTACCCTCAATCCATTTAGTAAGTAAACAAAAAAATAGGCTAATGAAATTTAAGACCTTTGTGGAAAAAAAATAAGACTTTGGCAACATAATTTAAAACTTTTTAAGGCCTTAATTTAGGTACATGAAATTTAAGACCTTTTTAAAACTTTTAAGGCCTCGCAGCTACTCTGCAATAAAAACAGTTAAAGGTAAAATCATGTCTGTGATTCTAAAAGTCTTTGTTAAACCACTTCTTGTGAAAAGTTCATATAAATACAAATATTTTAATCATCAAAACAGTGAAAATGTCAAATGTGTCGCATAAACGAATGTCCTTCCTCTAAACAAACATCAAAACTGTAGCTGTAACAAAATAATTTTGTAAAATATACAAAAAAATACGATATACACTGATACAGCAGCCCACGATATCGATACTGTATCCTCACATTAAACAATACAATACATTGATATTTTGATATTTCTGCACACTCCTAACCAGGACTAGGACATTAGAATTAAACTGAGCTCAAAACAGAACCAGTAAAACTGAACTGGATTTAAGACAGGATTAATCCAGAACTAAACCAGGACTAGACCAGGACTAAACCAGGTCTAGACCAGGACTAGACCAGGACTAAATCAGGACTAAACCAGGACTAGACCAGTACCTGAATCTGCGTGTGGGGGAGGGGGAGGAGTTGGGAGTGACACCAGAATCCTGAGGAGGGCTCCACTGAAACAAAACATGATTTTTTTACTTTAAATTTCTTTGTGTTTTGTGCATTTTAAATTCTTATTTTGAAACTGACCGTGTTTGAGTGGCTCCAGTGACTCGCTGCTGGAGCCGGGACCAGACTCGATGCACTGAAAAAAAAGAGAAATATATGTGGACATTTACAAAACATGTATCTTTAAAATGTGAATGTGATTTTTATATTTTATTCTGACCTGAGCCGCTGCAGACTCCCCCTCAGAGCCAAACCGAGGTCCTCCTGTAAAACAAACAAATGAACCAGAACTGAACCAGGACTAAACCTGAACTAAAACAGTACTAAACCAGGTCTTGAACTCACGTGTCTCTTGGTTTCAGTCCGGTCTGTGTTCAGGGGAAATGAAGACAGAGGAAGCTGCTGCAGAAACAAAAACCACACAAGAATTTCAATTAAATTTAATTTAGACTTGAGCAAGAAATGCCAAAATTAGTCCAGAATATGGCTTGTCATGTTTTTTCTGGGTTCCATGAAATAAAAACCACATTTTGCAGATATTTTAGGCTAACTTTGATAATTTTCCACAAATTTATCTCATGTGAATTCAGTCCAAACTCTTCTACCGCCTACTGGATAAGAGAGCAGAGTAATCACAGTTTTGCAGCACCTCTCTCGGCCTAAGTGTTCAAAAATAAACCGTATGCAGATTTAAGACGCTGGTTGGGCCAAATAAACAAATTAAAAAATAAAATACAACTAATATAAAAAATAAACACAATAAACACAGAATATCGATCTCAGCTGGAGAGTTAAGGCCGATATCTGACATGTTAAAAAGTGCAAAAATCGGCCCAATATATCAATCCATCTGTAACCGAAAAGTCTTGAATTAGAACTGACCAGAGACGGGCCGCTGGGGTTCACTGAGACACTGCTGCGTCTGAATCGCGCCGAAGACGAGGGGCCGAAGACAGTGGAGCCGTCGCTAAGGGAAAAAAGCAGAAAACTAACTTAACATGGTGACGCTCTGCTGATGTTTGACTGTCAGACTGCAGATGTGACGTTCCATATCAAGGCTTTGAAGCGTGTGCTGAGTAGGGAGGGGGTGTTTCCGCGATGAGAGTATCGAGGCTTGCTTCATTTAGGTTAGGAGCTAAAAATTATAACGTCCGAAGCCTCGCTGCCCGGCTGTACCACGTGACTGATTCAGGAAGTGGTTTGGATTTTACTGCGATTTCCATTTTCATCATTTCCAAATAATCATTTTCCATACTGCCAGTACATAGATACACAGTACACTGCCATCACTACAATAAACATGATTTGCAAACTTCTTTATTTTGCTGACAGTTTTATTCACAGGCTTTCTCCAAAATGCCACACACTTTGTAGCTGATGATAATGTCAGTATATTTGTTTTCGTGGTAATAAGTGAGAAAATTATTGTTTTATTTGTTCAGATATTTAAGATGTGTCAGAATACTACAGTTAATAATTTTATACTTTATTTGTGAATATATTTACCTTTTGAGTTACGTGACCTTTTGCCTTGCCCCCAGAAGTAAACAAAGAGAGAAAACTACCGCTGGTGATATATAGGCAAACACCGTAAATATAGTTTCAATTGTGTATTTATTTAAAGGTATTTATGTAAAGCTAAGACATTTTCTGTCTGTCTTTATTTTAGTTTTCACGGTGTTTCAATGTGTTGATGGAATTGAAGATTACTGAGAACAAAATACTGACACACATGATCATCAGTACGAAGCGTTAAGTCCTTTCTTGCGAAGAAAACCGGGGTAGCTACACACTTCAAATTCATGTCAACTGATATTTTTGTATCCAGTAGATGTCCTGCCAGAGCAAATGAAGCTTCAAGAAGCTTTGCGCTGGGTGGAACCAATTGGATGAAAGGCTTCAATGCTTCACGAAGCTTCTTCTGCCCATCACTATCTCAGACTGCAGATGTGTTGACCTGGATTATGGTTAATATCTCTGTAATTACTGAGCCTGACCACATGAAAAGTCTAATCGCATGTACCCAGTGCGCTCAGAGTTGTGCGTCAGTGGGGAAATGATGAAAACTGAAGTATGGTTGGAACCGAACATAACGGAACACTACAATGACATGTAGATGAAGAAAACTGGGACATTTAAAACATTTTCCTAGATTTTGTCAGACTTTCTACCATGAATACAATCCGCCGGAAGTTGTCATCGCGTGTTTCCAAACGTCTTTATGGTTTGTGACGTAAGTGTGAACAGAGCCTATACTTCTGCTGTTACTGAACTTTATGTTGCAACGCTGAAATGTCTCTGGTGTGGGACAGGGGTTTTATCTGGTCTAATTTAATTATAATCAGACTTTAACATGTATAGATCATATTGTCACATCTGCTCATCTCACAGCGCACAGCCTGTATAAACGTTATACGTACACCTGTAGTTTCCGGTCTCACCTGACGCTCGTGATCATGGGGGCGCTGTTGGACCTCCGCAGAGCCCCGCCCCCCGCTGCGCCTGCGCACGGCTCCACCTCCATCCGCTCCATGAGGCCGCGCTCCGAGCTCCGCACCACGGCCGCGGGTCTCACGCGAGGCCGCTGAAAGCCCGACCCGCAGGCCTCACCCACGGGAGCCGCAGTTTACCGCATGTCCCCCGAAATGTCCCCCTGAAACGCACCGAGAGACACCAGAGAACACACCGTTTAACCTCCGGGAGAGAGCGCGGAGCCCGGAGCTTCTCCCGCGGGCACAGACCCCGGGCCTTGACTCACCCGGGCCTGCGCCGCTGACGTGACGTTCGGATTAGCTCCGGAGCTAATGGTGCTAAAGCTAAAGCTCCAGTCACAGATCGGTAACCCGCTCCGCAGAAGCACCGAGAGCGTCGCTCCGAGGCGGCCACAGAGCCCAGCGAGTGCGGGTCCTGCTCCGGGCCGCACTCACAGCGCGATCCGCTCCAAAAGAGCTCCAAAAACCGTGAAACCGCGGAGTTTAGGAGCTTTTTCCAACATAGTCTCACGCAAAGAGTATGAGAACTGCAGCCGAGGAAACAGCGCCACGCTGCGGCCTCAGGGAGAACTGCGTAAACTGTGCATCAAAGTAAATAGAGTTTTAGACGCAGGTCTGACCTGGAGTAAA
The DNA here is from genome assembly GCF_026225935.1 of Boleophthalmus pectinirostris. Taxonomy (NCBI): domain Eukaryota; kingdom Metazoa; phylum Chordata; class Actinopteri; order Gobiiformes; family Gobiidae; genus Boleophthalmus; species Boleophthalmus pectinirostris. The sequence continues at coordinate 3,567,239 of NW_026571018.1, read as the reverse complement.
AGAGAACAGACTTTTATTTGTCCCTTTGGAAACAAGACTTTGCATATTTAGGTCTGGTCTGGTCTAGAGTTTAAATTATTACTCCAAGTAAATAAAATATAATAAAAAGTGCTGTGGAGATTCAGATGGAACAGAGAGTAATGTTAATTCATGGATCTAAAAGTTAAACTTAAACTTAGACACATTTTATTGATCCACAAGGGAAATTATTTGGACACAGTAGCTCACACATCACAATATAATATAATAACAAAGAGAAAACAATATATAAATGGTAATCATAAATTAAGTTTAAAAAATTAACAAGTAGCAAAAAAGAGCAAGAGATAGGTGTCAAATAAGACAGAATTATATAAATATAAATGTAAATGTACACGTCAAAATAAAACAGATAAGTAGTAAAATATAAAATCTCAGCTTTATACAAGAGGTCACAGGAAGACAGTGCAACAATGATATGATGATTGACAAGACACAGGGTTATCTGTTTCATCAGGGTGTTGTACAGTTGTAGGGAGTATTATCTATTACATAGCCAAAGGTCCTACGTTATGCAAAATTGACTCTTTCAGCCATGTTAAAATGCTGTTTCCTCGTTAAAAAACAGACCTGGAGTTGTGTTTTGTTTCATTCATGTTTGAGTAACTCTCTATTATTAGTCTGTCTTCATCCCCAAAGCTCAAAATACTGTGTTCCACCTTGCCGTAGGTTTCATGTTAACCACTGAAATGATCCAAATGATTCTAGTGAAGGTGTGTGGAGTTTAAAAACAACAAAAACTGTTTAAAGAGGATGTACCTGATTTTTTTCCCCCTCATGCATTTGCCTCAGCAGATATTAGAAGCTCTTGAAGTCCAAATAAGTCTGCTTTTAATTATAAAGCATTCTGTATATACTACTATACTATCACAGCAAAACTTAAAAACTCATCTTGCTGAATAATTAGGAAGAAGAATAACTCGCTGCAATGCCATAATATTGTTTCATCATCACAAACATACCTGGAGTTGTGTTTTTGTTGTTTGCATATTTACGTCGAGTTCTTTTCTCAAAAAAAAAAAACCACAACTCCGGGTATGTTTTTTATAAGAGGTAACAGCATTCTTTTAAACGTATTTTATTAAATTTTCAACATTTTATCACCACCCAAAACAAGGGCAGTCTGAGCACGTGTTTGAGTTTTCTTCATTACATAAATTTTACACAATTAAGCAGGACACACCGACCTGGTCAAACGATCTGTCCCTCTCTGTGTAGTGACACTGTAAAGAAATTCAGGTATGTTTTTTAGGAAATCGCCCTAACCTTCGCTGTCCAACAGGAGGCCCCCAAGGTAGTATTTTAGGACCTATTTTATTCAGTTTATATATCAATGACCTTGCTAAAATGTGTCCAGATGCAATGTCCAGCTGTATTCCGATGATGCTGTGATTTTTACAGAGGCCAAAACTGTATAAGAAGCTTCAGAAAAGTTAACCTCAGCCATGACTCATGTCCAAAAATGAGTCAAGACCTCGTGCTTGCAACTCAATATAAAGAAAACTGTCTGCATGATGTTCAGTAAAAACAACTGAGCTTAATAGTGTCGATGTTATTGTTACTGTTCGGCATTGGTGGTAGTGATGATAACAATAATACTTAATTTTTATTTATTTTCATTATTGTTGTTACGGTTGTTGTTATTATTATTTATTTATTTTTATTTATTTACCTATTTTACTTTACTTTTTAATTAATACATTTATGTTTTATTTTTATTTATCTATTTATTTATTTACTTATTTTTCTCTACCCATTTTCCCTTTTTAAAATTCAAATGGTCACGGAATATGAATATTTGACTTACCTGTGACTTTTAAATTGTATTATGCAAGTATTGTTTAGTGAATATGTGAATGTGTATGTGTGTGTGTGTATATGTGTGTGTGTGTGAGTGTGTGTGTGTGTGAGTGTGTGAATTGGCCTGTTATTCTTTTTCGGTTATATGTTGCCCTGTGTTAACGTGGTCAATTGTTTATGTGAACATTTTTTGTCTGAAAATTTATAAAAAAAATATTGGAGAAAAAAACAAAACAACTGAGCTACAGCGTCCAGTGTCTTTGTGGACGGGGTGGGACTCAGCCTCGTTAAAGGGTTTAAATACCTGGGACTGACGTTGGACCCGACATTGACATTTAAGAAACACATTAAGCTCTTCACAAAAACTGTTCATTTTAACTTACTGAATTAAAGGCAAGTAAGATCTTTTATGACTCTATACGCGGCACAAATGTTTTTAGATTCCATGATTCTGTCTCATATAAAGGATTGCAGAACCACATGGTCACTTGCTGCTGGACACAAAACTCAAACCAGTCGAATCACTTTTTAAAAAATATAATGTTTTACTCGGTACAAATGTGAGTAACGTGGGTCACAAAGCTTTTTAACCTGGATTGAAGTGGTGGGCTTTTCGTTTTGTCTTCATACAAATTTGCTAAAATCACGGCGGTATCAGCAGCGGTGAAACGCCAGAGACGCGCCCGTGTAGACCGTTGGGTGACCACGGGTGAAAGGACCGATGCAGAACTCCGAACTCCACAGGGCGAAGAACAACCGACGCCTGATCGCGCCTGGGTGCAGACACTCAGGGTTCTCTAGATTCTAGAGACTAGATTCTAAAACTAGATTCCAAGTTTTAGTCCAAGATTAGTTCTAATTTAGTCCTGGTGTAGACTTGGTTTAGTCCTGGTTTAGACCTGGTTTAGTCCTGGTTTATTCCTGTTTTAGTTCTGTTTTAGTTCTGTGTTATTCCTGGTTTAATCCTGGTTTATACGTAGTTTAGTCCTGGTTTAGTCTTTAGTTCAGTCCTGGTTTATTCCTGTTTTAATCCTGGTTTAATCCTGGTTTAGTCGTGTTTTAGTCCTGGTTTAATCCTGGTTTAGTTCTGGTTTATTCCTGTTTTAGTTCTGGTTTAGTCCTGTTTTAATCCTGTTTTAATCCTGGTTTAGGCCTGGTTTAGTCCTGGTTTAGTTCTGTTTTATTTCAGGTTTTGTCCTTGTTTTGTCTTAGTTCAGCTCTGGTTTAGTCCTGGTTGAATCCTGGTTGAATCCTGTTTTAGTCCGGGTTCAGCTCTGGTAATAATAATAATAATACTAATAATACTAATAATACTACTAATACTACTACTACTACTACTACTAATATTAATAATAATAATAATAATAGTAATAATAATAATAATAATATAGAGTAATAAATATGTAGTAATAATAATAATAATAGTGTATAAATCTGGTCCCTTTAAGACGCGGTGGAGCGGCGGTGGCGGCGGTGGAGCGGCGGTGGAGCGGCGGAAGCGGGCGGAGGGAGAACGGGCCGCTCCGACACAAACTTCAGCCCAAACTTTGCCTCCGCTCCTCCGCTTTGTTCCGCGGTGACGCTCGGGACTGAGGCCGGGAAAAGGGGCGCCCCTGTCGGGTAAACATGTCGGAGAGAGCCCGGGGCCAGCGGAGGAGGTGAGCGGGAGGTGAGTGACCGTGTGGCCGGGGAACGCGCACTCGAGCCCCGCGACACTGCGAGCGCAGCCCCGGGGGAGACTCTGGAGCCCCGGGGAACTGTCAGGAAGTCTGGGTCTAAACCTGGTTAAGAAACAGACTTAAAGACGCTGTTTAGACCTGGTTTAGTCCGGGTTTAGACCACATGACGTCGTTGGCACGTTTGGAACTTGGAAATTTGTTTTGCTTTGGTGCAGATTTTTTCTTTTTTTGTGCAGAAAATTTGTCTGTGCAGAAGATAAACAAGGCGAAATAACAGTCCGGGCCTGGTTTAGTTTTGTTTTAGTCCTGGTTTAGTTCTTGTTTAGTCCTGGATTAGTTCTGGTTTAGTCTTGGTTTAGTCCTGGTTGAGTCCTGGTTTAGTTCTGGTTTAGTTTTGTTTTAGGCCTGGTTTAGTCTTAGTTTAGTCCTGATTTAGTCCTTGTTTGGACCTGGTTTAGTCCTGGTTTAGTTCTGGTTTAGTTTTGTTTTAGTCCTGGTTTAGTCCTTGTTTGGACCTGGTTTAGTCTTGTTTTAGTCCTGATTTAGTCCTTGTTTGGACCTGGTTTAGTCTTGTTTTAGTCCTGGTTATTTCTGGTTTAGTCCTGGTTTAGTCCTGGTTTTGTCATTGTCCAGACCCGGTCCCTGGTCCTGGTCCTGGTTCTGATGGGTCTTGCCGTGGTACTTCATTTCTGTAGAGGATGGAGGTGTCTGGGGAGAGGGAGGACATGTCGAAATAACAGAAGTGAAGAGTAAGAACTGATCAAGAGTGGTGAACATGAGTGGACTTTAAAAACCCAGAGGAGCTTTTCTGGATCATGACCCGAGGACTCCAGATGTCATCCAAACAAAACACGCAGGATTCCAGAAACATGTGTGAAGGAAACAAAACGCAACTCCAGGGCTGTTTCTCAGGAAGCACCACAGGAGAACAGGGTTAAAGCCGCTCTCTGGGACATTTAATCACAGTAGAACAGGGTTTAAAGCCTCACTGCGGAACATTTCATCACATTAGAACAGGGTTACAGAGAGATAAGGCATTTGCCGATAAAACAGTTGAGTAATTTGTTTTAGATTTATGGACTTTTGGCAGTCCAGATTTGGTCTGGTTTATACCTGGTTTAGTGTTTAAGTTTTTTTTCCTGGTTTACACCTATTTTAGTCCTAGTTTAGTTTTGGTTTAGTCCTTGTTTGGACCTGGTTTAGTCTTGTTTTAATCCTTTTTTAGTTCTGGTTTAGTCCTGTTTTAGTCATTGTTTGGACCTGGTTTAGTCTTGTTTTAGTCCTGGTTTAGTCCATGTTTGGACTTGGTTTAGTCTTGTTGTAGTCCTGGTTTAGTTCTTGTTTGGACCTTGTATAGTCCTGGTTTATTCCTAGTTTAGTCTTGGTTTAGTCCTTGTTTGGACCTGGTTTAGTCTTGTTTTAGTCCTGGTTTACTGTAGTCCTAGTTTAGTTTTGGTTTAGTCCTTGTTTGGACCTGGTTTAGTCTTAGTTTAGTCCTGGTTTAGTGGTTGTCCAGACCCGGTCCCTGGTCCTGGTTCTGATGGGTCTTGTTGTTGTGCTTCATTTCTGTAGAGGATGGAGGTGTCTGGGGAGAGGGAGGACGAAGATGGTGCCGCGGAGGAGAGTTTGCCCATAATGCACTGGGAGGAACTGAACGCTCGCATCGAAGAGCTGGAGAGACAGGAGCAGACCACACAGGTGAGGCCAGGTTTGATTCAGATTTAGTCCTGGTTTAGTCCTGGTTTAATCTTGGTTCAGTCCTGGTTTAATCCTGGTTTAGTCCAGACTCTGTGGACTCAGTGGACTTGGTTGACTTGGTTGATTGGTTGACTCAGTTTACTCGGTGGTCTCGGTGGACTCGGTGGACTCGGTGGTCTCGGTGGTCTCGGTGGTCTCGGTGGACTCGGTGGACTCGGTGGACTCGGTGGACTCGGTGGACTCGGTGGACTCGGTGGACTCGGTGTCGTGTGGAGCTTCTCTTTTCCTGTCGAGCCTCTCGGGTAAACTCTCTGACTTGTCCCTGTGTCCTCCCACAGGGGGCGGCACTGAGGCGAGTTTGGTACGAAGACCAAGAGGAAGACCGCAAGAAGAAAAGGCTCAGCTCCCGGTAAAAAAAAACAAAACTGGTTTAGTCCTGATTTAGTCCAGTGCTTTATTCACTTAGAAAAACTAATATTGTGGCCACAGCTGCCCTGGGGCACACACAGGCTGTAGCAGTAGGGTGGTCCATAAAAGTTAGTTTAGAATCCTGCATTTGGTTCCATATCTGGCCAAAATATTTGGGTCCAAATTCTATGCAAATTGATTAATATTTAGAGGAGATCAAGATACTTGAAAATTGCCCTGTAGCCAAAACTATAACATAGAACCAAATAAATACATATTTGAATAATTTGTTGTTTTTTTTTCTCTCCAAACACAAACTGAAACTTGCATAAAAGTTTCTTACAAAGTCCAACTCCACTGAGTCTTTGTTGGCGCCACTAAAGATGAGCCTGTGTCTGTGTGGTTTAGTCCTGTTTTAGTCCTGTTTTAGTCCTGTTTTAGTCCTGTTTTAGTCCTGGTTTAGTCCTGGTTTATTCCTGTTGTAGTCCTGTTGTAGTCCTGTTGTAGTCCTGTTGTAGTCCTGGTTTAGTCCTGGTTCAGACTGTGTTTCTATGTCCGTGTTTTCAGGTTACAGAAGAATCTTCAGTTGTGTTTCTATAATGATGAAGACAGTGAGGACGAGGGCGGGGCCAAAGGAAAGGTGAGCCAATCACAGAGCAGTGTCTAAACCAGATCTGAACCAGGTCTAAACCGAGACTAACCCTGGTCCTTGTGTTTCAGGTCCCGGTTGGCTGTGGTCTCAAACAGGAGGTGGTTGTGACGCTGAGGGCGCTTCGGGACAAACGACTGGACGAGCTCCGGCGGGAAACTGACCACAAGGTGTTTAATCCGTGTGTTGTTCATTCATTCATTTTTCAATATAAAATCAAAAATAAGAAAACAAAAAAAACAACTATTTTCTTCATTATTTGTCTCCAAAACCAAAATGAAAAAACTGATAATGATTAGTTTTTTCAGTTTTCGATTTTGTGTTTAAATGAAAAATGGAAAAAACTGATAACGACCGTTTACGTGACTTTTGTGACTGCGATGCTGGACTGAACCAGGACTGATACAGGTCCGGGACCAGAGCGGGACCAGAGCTTTGACTCTGAGCCTCCGTGGGGTCTGAGCCTCAGCTTCGTGCTCCGGCCCTGCTGTGGGCTCTGAGCCTCCAGTCTGGTCCTGGTCTGGTCCCGGTCTCAGTCTCGGTTTGGTCCCGGTCTCAGTCTCGGTTTGGTCCCGGTCTGGTCCCGGCCTGGTCTCGGTCTCAGTCTCGGTCTGGTCCTGGTCTGGTCTTGGTCTCAGTCCCGCTTTGGTCCCGCTCCGGTCCTGGACCTGGTTCAGTCTGACATCGCAGTCACGGAAGTCACGTCAACGGGAAACGGCCGTTATCCGAGTTTCATTTTTCATTTAAACACAATGTTTTTTTCATTTTGGTTTTGGAGAAAAATAATGAAGAAAATAGTTTTTTTTTTCATTTTCTTATTTTTGGTTTTATTTTGAAAAACTAATGAACGAATGATACACCGACTGTGTTTAGTCATTTTTGATTTATTTAAATGTTTTTGATAATTGTCGTGCCCTGTGTGGACGCGGTCGCTGGTTCTAGTCCCAGGCGTGTTGGGCTCCTCTGGTTCGGTCTGAACTGGAGCAGAGGACACTTCAAGAACTACAGGAACTGAGGACGTCTCTGCAGAAAGACACTCACGGTCAGTTTAAAGTCCTAGTTTAGTCCTGGTTTAGTCCTAGTTTAGTCCTGGTTTCAGTCCTGGTTTAGTCCTGGTTTAGTCCTGGTTTAGTCCTGGTTTCAGTCCTGGTTTCAGTCCTGGTTTCAGTCCTGGTTTTAGTCCTGGTTTAGTTCTTCATGAAAATACTTTTGATGCACCTTTAATTTTTTTCCTGGATAAATGTTCTGACATCCAGACGGTTTTGATGATTTTCTGATTTCATTCTTTCAGTTTAAATAAAATAGTGCTTTTGTTGTTTTTGTTTTTGTTCCTGTGCAGATCTGAGCGCTGGACTCGTTTCCGTCCTCCTGATTCGGGACCAACTCAGAACCGAACAAGAGGCTCTGCTACTGGACCTGCTGGACCTCACATGAACCAGGACTGGACCAGGACTGGACCAGGACTGGACCAGGACTGAACCAGGACTGGACCAGGACTGAACCAGGACTGAACCAGGACTAAAGCAGGACTGAAGCAAGACTAAAGCAGGACTGACTGAAGCAGGACTGAAGCAGGACTGAAGCAGGTCTTAAACCAGGTCTAAACCAGGTCTAAACCAGGACTAAACCAGGTCTAAACCAGGTCTAAACCAGGACTGAACCAGGACTGAACCAGGACTGAACCAGGTCTAAACCAGGACTGAACCAGGACTAAACCAGGACTGAACCAGTTCTGAATCCGGACTAAACCAAGACTAAACCAGGTCTAAACTAGGACAGAACCAGGACTGAACCAGGACCAAACCAGGACTGAACCAGGACTAAACCAGGACTGAACCAGGACCAAACCAGGACTGAAGTGAATCTAAACAAGGACTGAACCAGGACTAAACGGTGAATGTTTCCTCATTTCCAGGATCGTCTGAAACACTCTGGAGAGATTTACGTGTTCACTGATGTTTGTGTTTCTCCCAGATCCCTCACGTCCTCCTCAGCGCTCGACTCTGTTTGGCTCATTTACCCAGGATGCACCTGTGGATCTTTAAACGCCTCACAGTGCTGCAAATTGCCCACAATCCACCGCAACTTCATTTTTTACTAACTTTTTTTAAAGCAGTTGCTATTTTAGATCTTTTAAAAACTTTATTATCAGATCAAATGAGCTGAAATTAGGACAAAATATTGAGCAAAATGTTTTTAAGAAGAGGACTTGGAAACGATCATCTGAAAATATTTACAGCTGCACATTTAAATCACTAACAGACAGTGTTGGGGAGTAACAGATTACATGTATTGGAGTTACATAATCAGAGTACAAATTATGAGTAACTGTATTCAGTTACAGTTACTGTTTCAGTGAGTGGTAATTGGATTACAGTTACTTTGTTGAAATAAATGGATTACATGGCGGGCTTTTCCTGTTTTCACATTTTGGACTAAACCAGGACTAAACCAGGACTAAACCAGGACTAAACCAGGTCTAAACCAGGTCTAAACCAAGTCTAAACCAAGTCTAAACCAAGTCTAAACCAGGACTAAAACGGGGTCTAAACCTAGTCTAAACCTAGTCTAAACCTAGTCTAAACCTAGTCTAAACCAGGTCTAAACCAGGTCTAAACCAGGTCTAAACCAGGTCTAAACCAAGTCTAAACCAAGTCTAAACCAAGTCTAAACCAGGGCCAATTTGAAGAGAACAAACGAGAATTTTCAGGATGTGGTTGTTACATTCATGTAGTTTTAAAAAACATGACAATATCAAGTAATCCAAAGTAATCTGATTACGTTACTCACTTTAAGTAATTTAATGGATAATGTTACAAACTACATTTTAGGATATGTAATCTGTAATCTGTACGGGAATACATTTTAAAAGTAAACTTCCCAACACTGCTAACAGATGATTCACTTAGTCGTTAAAACATGTGAATAATTAAGACACTTCCGAATACTTTTCATTTGTAGAAGCTTTGATGTTCAGTAAAACTTCCTCCGGATCCTGTTCCAAATTTTCTCCCGGGATCTGTGAGCCGGACACGTGGCTCTGCTTCAGACGAGCCGAGTCCAGACGAGTGTTACAGAGTCGTGTTTGGAGGAAGGATCCTGGGAATTGAGAAACTCCCCATGACTAAAACAGACCGAGCCACTTGTGTGTGAATGACTAATGTCAAGTCTAAAACGAGGACTGACTCAGGACTAAACCAGGAACGGACCCGAGACAAACCAGCACAAAACCAGGACTGTTTAATGAATACAGTTTTAACTTTTTACAATGAGCTTTTACTCCTTTTGTAAAGTCACATGGGTCTTAAACAGTGTTGGAAAGTTTACTTTTAAAATGTATTCCCCTACAGATTACAGATTACATATCCCAAAATGTAGTTTGTAACTTAATCCATTTAATTACTTAAAGTGAGTAATCTGAATACTTTGGATTATTTTGATTTGCTGTAGAGAAGCAAAGACCAGGATATCGTAACATAAAATGTTTTGTCTGATAAAAGAAAATAAAAAGCCCAGACTTTACTGAACCAAATTAAAAATATTATTGATAGAAGATGAAGAGACACGTCCACACAGCAGGATTTAATCCTGGTTTAGACCTGGTTTAGATCTAGTTTAGTTTCCAACAATGAGTGGAATTACCGAGAAAAAAGAAAAGGGGGATATAGTCCAAAATGTGAAAACAGGAAAATCCCGCCGTGTAATCCATTTATTTCAACAAAGTAACTGTAATCCAATTACCACTCACTGAAACAGTAACTGTATCTGAATACAGTTACTCATAATTTGTACTCTGATTACGTAACTCTTGTACATGTAATCTGTTACTCCCCAACACTGGCCTTAAATGTGACCAACAGAAATGACTCAGACAACGGTTGAGTCCTGGTTTAGTCCTGGTTGAGTCCGAGGACTTGACACTGCTGCATGTTCCGTGTTTGTACTCGACACTAACGTCCATGTTTACGTCTGACAAAGGGAGCCTCCACTTTTATATGACAGATTTGTTCAAATCATAATATATTCATGTTATAATAATATAATAATGCCCTGTACTGTAACCTTTGTATTCAGTGATTAAAGTCATATTTATAAAACTCGTGTTTGATTGAAGCAGAAATAACAACAAACGATAATTTCATAAATCACTTTTATTTAAAGCAACACGAGCAAACAGGTAAAAATGAAGACACAATGTTTGAATGAACTCATTTTGAATTTTATTGAAGCTGTGAAACAAACGCCAAAAGATTTTATTTGAACTCAAATTAAAACTCAAAGGTTCCGCCTCCAATACGGCGCCGCCCACTCGGCTCAAAATGCTTACCTTCAGGAAACGCCGCGGCCAATGGGCTCAGAGCAAATATTCACAACAGAAAGACCAGGAAGTACCAAAAATACTTTAATCTCATGTATAAATTAACCGCTGTACATAGTCAGACCTGGTGCAAATACAAAAGTGTTCACTGCGAGGCCCCGCCACGCGCCGTAACCATGGTGACCGCCACCCGTTATTATGGCACACTTCAATCATTAGCTGCCGTTAGCTGCTAGCAGACTCCTCTTCTTTCACAGTCACTTCCTGTTTTGGTTCAGAGTCCACTTCCTGTTTGACAGAACATGAGGCTTCGTCCGCGTCTTCAGTTTTGATTTTGACATCATCCAAACTGAGCGCGCTCGGTTTGTCCTCCGCAACGACGGCACTCAGCGGGTGCTCCGTCAGGAGTTTGTTTGGAGAAGGAGTGGCGTCAACGTACGAAGACTAGAAGAGAGAAAAGAAACATCAGGGCCAGGACTAAACCAGGACTAAACCAGGACTAAACCAGGACTAAACCAGGACTAAACCAGGACTAAACCAGGACTAAACCAGGACTAAACGACTTCAGAATTTCTGTGAGTGTTTCATGTTTTGTCTGGATCGGGGTCTGGGGCAGGACTGTGTACTTACGTTCTGATAGTCCTCGAAACACGCCGGGTGGAAGTTCTGTGGAAACAGAAGTTAAAGTGAGAATCTGCAATGGTAGAACTTTTACAATCACAGTTTCAGCTGGAGTATTTTCGATGTACCTTATCATCTACACGGATGGCGTTCTTCAGGAACCAATCCTCCTCCTCCTCGACCCAGTACGTCTCAAAAGGCTCCTGACAGATCTCACACAACTGTAATACAAGAACCAGCTTAGACCAGACCTCCTGAAGACCCAGACCTCCATGAGACCTACACCCCAGCCAAAGGTACTTGCCTCTGCAACCTGGTCCTTGGTGGCCCTGACGCTCTGGAACTCCTTCTCTTTGGCTGCAGCTTGGGTTTTCTGAACCTCCTCCTCGTTCTCCTTCTCAAAGAACTGACTTTTAGCCCTTTCCTCCAGGTCAGCGATCTCCTCAAACTCAATCCAGTCCTGAAAGAAATCACAGTGTCAGAAGCAGAGCAGAGGAGGAGCAGAGGAGGAGCAGAGGAGGAAGATGTACTCACCGTGAGGCTGTAGTACCAGCGTCTGTGCGTGACCTTCTTGGCGGCCATCTTGCCTGCGTGGTTCTGCCTGAAGTGCCAGTCCAGGTGGTCGGCGTAGAGGTCGGTCTGAGCCGCGGTGAAGCGCATACTGCACAGACAGCACTGGTTCCCCGTGTACAGACGAGTTACCACGCTCTCATAACGGCTAGAGGACAGAGGGACAGGGTCAGAGACGTGTCCACTCAAGTTTAACCGAGTCCTGGTTTGGCTCATGTCTTGATTTACAGTCAGGGACCTACTGTTTCATGCTGTCCAGGCTGAAGCTGGTGAGGTCAGGCAAGTCATCCTCTGTTGGCTCCTCTTCATCGTCCTCATCCTCCACCACAGGGGCAGAGGGAGGCGCCTGAGGGGGGGCTCCTGGGAGAAAACAAACAAAATACTATTCACACAGGATTCATAAATCTACTGTCAGTCCTAAAAAAGTAACAGTGGGTCAGAGGAGTTACCTGGGGCTGAGGTGGTGGCTCCCTCGGGTTGAGATGGTTTGATGATTCCAGTGGAGATGAGTTTGGACAGAAGGTCGTTCACATCAACCTGCCCAAAGTGGTTCTCTGGAGCTGGAGGAGCTGCAAAAGTCAGACCAAGGTCAGACACAAAACCAGAACCAACATGTTCCTGTCACACGAGACAGAGGACCAGGCCTGAGTGGAGGTAGTGGATACAGTTGGGTGGAGGTCAGTGGATGTGAAGGGTGGGTGTAGTGGGTGTTGTGTAGCGCTCTCACCTTGGGGGAAAGGCACGTTGTTCTGAGGCATAAACGGCTGGTTCACATTGCCCATCATGTTTATCTGAAACAGAGACGAGCGTCACATAAACATCACAAATACATAAACTGTGTGTCTGATATGTCCGTGTCTGTGTGTGTGTGTGTGTGTCTGATATGTCCTTGTCTGTGTGTGTGTGTGTGTCTGATATGTCCGTGTCTGTGTCTGTGTGTGTCTGATATGTCCGTGTCTGTGTGTGTGTGTCTGATATGTCCATGTCTGTGTGTGTGAGGGGGTCTTACCGGCTGCTGCAGGCCCATCCCGGGGCCCATGCCTGGTCCGGGGCCCATCCCGGGGCCAGGGGCCTGGGGGTAGAAGCCTCCCTGAGGCTGGGAGAAGGGCCCGGGCTGGATGAAGTTGTGCCCCTGGAACATGGGCCCTGAGGGGGGGAAGGGGGCGTTCATGGGCTCGGTGAAGTGCTGGGGGCCCATATTAAAGCCCTGCTGGGGGGCAATGGGGCCGTCGAACATGGGGGGGCCCATGGGCCTCATGGGGGGCTGCTGCTGAGGAGGGAAACGAGGCTCAAAGCGAGGACCGTCAAAACCAGGTCTGGGTCTGAGGAGAGAAAGATTCAGTCTGTATAAAGTCGAGCTCAGATCTTTAGTCCTGTTCTGTTTAACCGTGTCTCACCTGGGCCCCGGGCCGTCGAAAGGCCCGTCGAAACGTGCCGACCTCGGAGGGAACCCCATGGGCCCCATGTTGTTATTGAAGCGCTGTGGCCCATCAAACCTCTGCATCGGAGGCTCAAACCGACCTGGCCCCTGAGGCCGGGGGCCATCGAAGCCTCTCATTGGTCCACCGTGCGGCATGTGATCAAAGTGGTCAGGGGCGTTGAAGCGAGAGGGAGGGCCATCGAAGTGCGGCTCTGGGTACGAGTCAAACCTGGGACCGCTCTCAACCCAGCCCTAAAGAACAAACACAACCATTATAGACAGGAGCCAGAAGAGGAGGAGCCAGAAGAGGAGGAGGAGCAGAGACAGAGGAGCAGAGACAGAGGAGCAGACTGACCTGTTGCCTGTTGACGGGAGGCTGGTCATTGTAGCCTCGCTCTGGTCCGTCGTGTCTGGGTTTGAGGATGGATTTGGGCTGGGTGTTCTGGAGGTTCTGGGGAGGCATCGGCTCCAGTGGTCCCTCCTCTGAGTGCTCTGAGTTGGGGCTCTCAAACCGCGGCACTGGGCTGGAGTCTGGCTGATCCCTGGGGGGGTCTCGGGCCACAGGGTGAGGCGGCGGCAGAGGGGACAGGCGCTCCCGCTCGAATCTGGAAGAGCCAGGGAGAGATTACAACAAAAATAATAACAACAACTCTAGGACAGTTCCAAATGATTTAGTCATTTATTGATGTGCTGTGTGGCAGTGCTCTGACCTGGGGGGCTCCTGGGGGGGCACTGAGGGCGGCTCCAGTCGGCGCTCTGGGAAGCGACGGTCGTAGCCGCTCTTCACCTCATCATCCAGACGCTGGCGCTCCGACAGAGGAGAAATCCACTCTGTCCGGTCTGCTGCAGAGAGAGCAAAGGGTTTGGACTGAGACTCAAACCAGGACTAAAGCGGGACTAAAATTAGGACTAAAGCAGGACTAAAAGCTGAACTAAAGCAGGACTGAAGCAGGACTGAAGCAGGACTAAAAGCTGAACTAAAGCAGGACTGAAGCAGGACTGAAGCAGGACTAAAAGCTGAACTAAAGCAGACAAAAAGCAGGACTAAAAAGCAGGACTAAAGAAAGACTAAAATAAGGATTTAAAGCAGAACTAAAGCAGGACTAAAAGCAGGACTAATGTTGGTTTAGTTTGTCTTAAATAATCTTTTAAAGAAAGATTTCACGTAGAACTAGCTCAGAAACTGAAGGACACACAAATGACTAAACCCCAGACCAAACCCAGACCTGTGTGTACCTGTTTCCCGGGGGTCCCTGGAGTCTGCGCGTCTCTTAAACCTGAGCCCGGGTAGAGACTTAAGCGGGGGGAACTCTTTGCCGTGGTTGTAGTCCTCGATCATGGGTCTCGCCGGCTCCTCTCGCTCTTTACTGCGGCGCTCGCCTAGACAACAGAGGGACACGGGGTCAGAGAGAAGAACAGAATAGCTCCTCCTCCTCTCCTCTTACCCTGGCATCAACCCAAAACTTTCAAAACAGGTCAAATCCTCCAGTTAATTTAGTCCTGACCAAGACTAGAGACCAAGATCTGACCTGTCCTTCAATGTCCAACCTCACCTGTCCTCTGTGCCCTGTAGCCCTCCTCCTCGGGCCACTCTTCTCCGGGCTCTCTGTTGGGCATTTGGGTCTTCCTGAGTTTGGACTTGTGTTCGTAGTAGGAGACCTGCGCTGCCTCCAGGCTCTCGGGGGGACCCCTCTGCGTCGGCAGCACAGAGGAGGGGCTCGTTTTGGGGGACTGGTCCCAGGACTCGCCCCTCTGCTGCTTCTCCTCCTGGTACTGGAACAGGTTTTTGATCTTATGGGCCAAGTTCAGGAACTCCTCCTCGGTGATCTCCCCGCTCTCCAGACGCCGGCTCGCCTGGACACACAAAACTCACGTCAGGGGATTGTGTTTGAGTGACAGATTAAATTCAACACCTTTTTAAGACCATTTATAGGCGAGTTTCATGCTGGGAATTATTTTGGTCGGCGGCAAGAAACACTAATTCAACATGATGGACGGAGCGAGAAAGCACGTAAAGGGTATTGATCCTGGTTATTTATCCACTCTAACGGCAGAGGACCCAAGACCATTTGACTAGACATTGGTCATAAGCATCGATGGAGCCAAATCACCCTTTTCAACCCCTACAAAAAGGTGGACCAAACCAAATTTCTGGTCAGAATCACCAACTACCTGGACAAATATTCACTTCAGCGATATCCACAAAGACTTGGTGGAAACTCCTGGGCCATTCACAGCAGAAAAGATGAAAACCTCCAAGAGTCTCGATGTGTTGTTGAACTTGTTGGAGTCCACGGTTTGCTAGGATCTTCTACTTTTGCTCTGCGGATGTTTGAAATCTATTTAATTCACCATTAGTGGTTCTTTTCACTCAGAATACGAAAAAGACATTTTCCTTCTTCTGTGCTTCTATTTGTGCATCTGATAATGCAGCAGGAATTTACCATTATCGGGGATAAATACGCGAGGTTTCACACTGTGTTTGACCACTACAGTGTTTCTTGCCTCCGACCAACATATTTCCCAGCATGCAACGCAGGCTTTTAATAACAATGACGTCAGCTGAAACTCGCCTATAGAAGAACTTAATACCGATTTCACGGTCTAAAAACTAAATTCTTGAATCTGTGTCCATTAATTTCTCAAACAAAGAAACCAGGGGAGTAAAGAGACACTTCCCCGTGACTCCAGCATGAAATGTGTCACTCGGGAACGCAAAACCAACATTAAAAAACATCAAAATGGCATTAATCACACTTCGTTCTGCTGCGATTTTCTGTGGCGCGTGATCTTCAGTGGATTTTGACCCGAGGTTGCGCTGCGTTCTCAATTATTAGTTCCGCCGCGCTTTATTTAGGCGACGTTATTTAACCAAATGATGACCCAGATATAAAATTTCAAGACTTTTTCCAAGTCTTTTTAAAGCTATTATTAAATTTAAATTCATAAATGCAATGGTTTTAAGAATTTTTAAAACACCGCGGGAGCCCTGTTACAGTATATTTTGCACAATCGCTCTGGTTAATAAAATATACGTTTATAGTCATTTACTTCTCTCTCATTTAACGTCTCTCTTTCTCTTTTTAATTTTATGATGATTATTTACGTTTTGATTTGTTTGTATTGTAATTTTAATGTATTTCTTATTCGGTAAAGCACTTTGTATGGCACAGTTCGTACACAAAGTAATCCAAATCAACTTTCCTACCTCGGTTGTATTTAGAATGAATCTTCTCTATTTTAATTTTTTTCTATTTTCGTGTATTAAAAGACGTCATTGCTCTGACCAGTTTTCACCAGAACACACCCACTGCTCTTTACTCTTTGGCGATACTCTCTGTTGTGATGTTTATGTTATTTTCTAACGCGGGTGTCAGATGTTTAGATCAATATTGAGATTTAAAATGTGTAAAATTCTAACAATGATCCACGGTGTGACAGATTATAACTACAGAACAGACACAAGCACTATACGTGAGCAATAAAGTGGCATTTCATAGACATTTAAAGTGACATTCATCTACTCCCTCTTCCTCTCCTCACCCTTCGGAGCAGGTCTTTCTTGGAGGCAGAGGTGAGAGCTTCGGGGATCTGCAGGTTTGCGTCCACGCTGAGGCGGTGTTTGGGCGTCCGAGGTGAGGGGTACTGCTTATGCCTCAGAGGTGTGGATTTGTGCATCTCCTCTTTCCCACTGCGACACAAACACAAACACACAGAGTTAATATTCACGTTAAAATTATGCCGGACAATCTCTCAGACTGGAGGTGAGGCTGTGGTCTGGTCTAACCGATACTGATCTTTAGGCTTTTAAAATCCTTACTGAGGTCAACAAATCACAAATTCACCTTTCGCTGCAAAAATAATTGTATTTTACTGGGATATAAAACTGGTTGTGTAACATACAGTCATTAAACTATTTCCATTTTCACGCATTATTCTGTTCAAAAAGGGCAAACAGAAGGGACAAAAAATACCATATTTTCCACACTATAGGGCGCACTTAAAGCCTTTAATTCATCAAAAAACGACTGTGTGCCTTATAATCCAGAGCGCTTTATATATGAATTTATTGGGGTGTGTTAGTACGACTTTAGTGAACTACAAAGCCACTCCACTTGCAGCATTACGGCTCCTGCAGTCAGGAGCATCAGGAGTAATACATACTCTGATTCCTTTTAATATCAAAATGCACCTGTCAAGAGACTAGGGCTGGGTATCGTTAAGAAGTTGTTGATACGATACATATCTTGATACATAGGCCACCATACGATACGCTTTTCGATACAGAGTACTTTCGATTCAGTACAATATATTTCAAATTGATTCGATAAGGTTAAAGGCCAAATCATGGATGTGAAAGTAAAAGTCCAATAAGTCAACTAAATTTGTGCAAAGTTAATATGAAAAATACCAATTTTACTCAAAACAGCGAAAATATCAACACAATTGTAGCTCTTACACAAAATAATTTAGTAAAATATACCTAAAAGTACTCTCAGCAATATCTCAATACAGCAGTCCACGATATCGATGCTGTATCATCAAATTAAGTGATACGATATATTGATATTTCAATATTTTTGCACACCCCTACAAGAGACACGCTCACAACACCCACTTTAAACTCAAGACTATTATAAAGTGAAAGTGCGAGCTGCGTGGGAGCAGTAGATGAGAGAAGGAGAACACACATTCACCAAGACAGAGAGACAGCGCCGATCGTGGACGCCCGGGCTAAGGATCAGTATCAACTGTGGTCCGAGCTTTCACCAAGTCCAGAATCATCACTGAACTGAACTCCAGGGAACAGTAACCACACTGACTCGGATAATGACGAGAGGGATGTGGGCGAGCTGGCCGCCGGAATCACCCAACTGTTTCAACTATTATGACTTACTGTGAATATTCTAACAATTTAGCGTCTAAGACAGTATTTTTTTTACACGTTACAATTGAACAAAGTTGAGTTATTGTGAACGCGTTAAATAAAGTTTGTCTGACTTATTTAACTGTTGTGTTTTGTTTAATGCGTTAATATAGTCCGGTGCGGTTTATTTGTGAAAAATAGTTCGAAAATAGACCATTTAATGACAGGGCGCTTTATGATTCAGAGCGCCCTATAGTTCCGAAAATACGGGATCAGTATCGAATATTGACTGATACTGATTTTGAAGGATTTGCATCAGTCGATACCGATACTAGAGACATCAGCCACCTGCAGTTTGGTCTGGACTCACTGTTTGTTGTCCTCCCAGCCGCTCCTCCACCGGTGCGCTGAGTCTTTTGCGTCTTTACTCCCGGGATCATGACCTCTGGGGGAGTCCCTGTCGTCGGGCCGTTTGCGTCTGTCCGAGAGGCTCTTTTTGGCCCCCGGTGGCGGTCCCCGGTCCTCTCTGCTTCGCGCATGCTTGTTCTTGGGGCCCTTGTGCGGGGAGGGCGAGCTGCTCCGGCCTCGGCTGCTGCTCTTGGGGGAGCGGCGTTCCTTCTCATGGCTGCCGGGGCGACTGGTGCTGCGTTTGGGGGAGGCGCTGTCCGGAGACCGGGATCGTGAGCGTTTCCGAGCGTGCGTCCGAGCGTTGCCTCCCATTTTAAACTCCTCCTTGGGCACCACAGACCCGTTCACCAGTTTGCCTTTTTTCGACAGGTCCTCGCGTTTCTTTTTCAGGTCCTCTGAGTCTTTAGCGTCATCCTCCTTCCTCTTTTTGTCCCTCACTTCATCATTCTCGGGTTTCTCTTGGACTCTCTTCTTTAATCGCGGGTCTTTCTTTTCCTCTACAGTTTTACTGTTTCGTGGGACACTTTTCGTCAGGGGCGAGGGGGACTTGGACGTCGGCTTTGCTTCGTCCACGCGCTGAGGTTTGGGTCGCTCTAGTTTGACGGGCTTTTCGGCGTGTTTCCTGTCCGCCGCGGGGGAGCTGTCCTTCAGCTCTTTGGAGGTAGGTCGGTTCAGTCGTGGATCCCTGATGGCAGGGGGTGCAGGTGCCTGAACAGGTGCCAGGGCAGGTGCCAGGGCAGGTGCGACAGTAGCAGTGACAGGAGCAGGGGTTTTGGCCTCAGTAGTGGTGACCTGTGGGGGAATCCAGGGGCGGATCACAGTGGCTGGAGGGACGATGGCTTTTGGGGTCAGAGATGAAAGTGAAGACTGAGGAAGCACGAACCCTCCGGCCTGAAACACAGAACAAACACAAATGATCAATTTAATAAACGATTTTTACAACTGACAAATGAAATTATCTCAAGATTTCTTGTATAAGACATTTAGTTTTGTAAATTCTAGGGATGCAACGATATCCAAATCAATCCTTATGATATTTTCACGATATATATCTCTTTGAACTTTCATTAACAATTTGAAACAAAAATAAAAAATCCTCCATACAACCTTTAAATTAAGAGTTATGGTGTAGCAGTAGCTAAAAAACAAACACAGAGGGAACTACATAGACCATGATCCTTTGCTCCATTTCAGTGCAGACGACAAGAGAAATAACAGTCTTATTTCTTTGGATTAAGTCTTGTCAAGGCATTTTAACCCTCTCCAGGCAGGCGTTGTAGATTTGCAACAGCTAAACGCCAATTACCTACTTACTCCAAATCCATATTTTATGAACTTTTTTTTACTCAGGAGCCTTTTCTCCCATCCATGCTGATAAACGTGGACGATGCAGACTGTGCAAGAACGGCTACACGCAAATGGCCTGTCAGAAGTGCAAAGTACTTTTGTTGTTTACAAAGGATAAAAATTGTTTCTTGGAGCACCACACGAAAAAGTGATGTTGTTCTGCCACTGTAAAGCTGTTACACTGTGCTTTATGTTTTCATTGTTATGAAAAGTGGTATGCACATAAAGTTAGCGCTCATATCATTTTCAGTTTTCAGTGTTAATTTACCACACCGTGCCAATGCTGCAAATCTGAAACATCCCAGAACACATTGCATGTGAAGGTCTCTCTCTCAAAAAAAAAAAAGTCAGGATTGTATATTACTACCCCATATGATCACTTTCCCCAAATATCAGATTTTCCTGTTACTGAAATGTAATTTGAGCCTGAGAGGGTTAAGAGGAAAAAGTAGCATATTCAGTTTGCTTCGAGGGAGGGAGCAGATAAATGTCACTTTAAATGTCTATAAAATGTCACTTCATTGCTCACGTATAGTGCTTGTGTCTGTTCTGTAGTTATAATCTGTCATACTGTGGATCATTGTTAGAATTTACACATTTTAAATCTCAATATTCATCTAAACATCTGACAATAAAAATCGTACTGTGAGATTCATACGGTGACAATATTGTATCGTAAGACTTGGATATGGTTACACTCCAAATGTTTAGAGTTTTCAGTGTGTGTTTACCAGCTGGGCCTTGGTCTGCTCCAGCTCCAGCTCGATCTTCTTCTGCTGAAGTTCCAGGAGCTGCTTCTGTTTGGCCAGAAGCTGCTGCCTGATGAGCTGCTCCTGAGTGAGGCTCGACACGGGGACCACGGGGGGCACAGCCGGAGGAGCTGCCGCCGGGGCCACCACAGGAGGAGGAGCCACCGGAGCCACGGGAGCCACAGGAGCCGGAGCCGCAGGAGCAGCAGCAGCAGCAGCAGCAGCAGGCCGGGCGGGAGACGACTCATCCGGCTGAGGATAGAAGGGACACGAGTTACGATGTGGGTGGAAGATCTCACCAAACAAAACCGCCACAAGACTGAGCACACGTGAGGACAGATGTTTGATCCCTCAGTCCTCGCTCCTGGTGGTTACCTGCTTGAGGAACTTGGGGTTGACGTGGATGCTGTTGGCGGTGGGGGGCAGTGGTTTGATGGGCCAGGCCGGGTCCAGTGAGTTGACCCGGACGTCCAGAGCGTAGAGTTTTTTAGGTGGGAAAACCTCGTCCCAGGTGGAGCGCAGCTTAAACAGGCTCTTCCTCGTGTTCTCGTCCACCTGCGGACATGAGGACATGAGCTTGGTCCTGAAAGCAGCTCACACAACTCAACAAAACCAGAACCACTAGAACCACATGGGATAAAAAGGCCCCAAGTTAATCAGGTCGTGTAAAATGAAATAGTTCTTATAAAGTGGAGGGAAGGTGGGTCACTGCAGGTTTTTAAAATGCCATAATTTCCTCTACAAACAAGAAAATCTCCAGTTTAATTCTGCATAAAAACTGCTAACCCTGTAATTTTGATTTCTTGAATTAGTTTGTCAGGTAATCTTTTAACATTTTTGTCAGTTCTTCTGAATGTGTTTAAAATGTGAACTCTGAAGAGAATCCTATTATTAAAACAATCTAAAATCTTTTTTTTTTTTTTATTTACATTTTAGATTTTTCATAAATCAAGCATCTATTTTGAAAGCTTTTACTTGGCTGTTTGCAAACATTTAAATCTCTAGATCAGACATATCAGACTCAGGCCCGGGGGCACATCTGACCCATGATATAATTATATTTGGCCTGTGAGGTCATAACATATGTATTGGAGCTGCCCGGGGGCTTCAGATAGACTATAGACACATTTATTTAAAATGTTATTTTATATTTTGTTTGTTCTGGATTCGATGTTTAACCAAAACTATTATTAAACATTTATTTTAACAAGAAAAGACATTGCATATCTCGAAAGAAGAGAAAACATGCAGATGTTGTTGGAATTTTCAATAAATATTTAGTTTGGCCCACGACGTAGTCCCAGTTTTAAATTTTGGCCTCTGTGAATGAGTTTTTGAGACTCCCCTGCTCTAGATGTACAAGAGAAACATCAAGAGTCTGAAAATAGTTAACGACATGGAAAAACTCTAATATCTACACATAAATGCTGCACTGTGTAACTTTTTAGTGGAGGTTCCGTCACATGCTTGTTTCTATGGATAATATGTCATTGCTCTGTCTAGAATGTTCCACAGTGTGACATTAAACAGCTCTGCCTTACATTTAAATCAATTACAAGTGGTTTTATAGCTCAAAAACACCTAGAAAAACAGGTGTTCTGACTCTGAGTGGGGTCGCCTCTGCACAGATCTGACTTCTAACTTGGTCTGGTTTTGTCGCAATGAAGATAAAAAGGTTTAATACCATACTGTGAAACATTTATAACATCTCCACGGAGAAAAGCGTTTGATAAACCGTCCACCAGAAAAATTACACACTGCGCCTTATTTTAACATTTGTATCTTATTAAACAGAGGTCATAGAGTTAAATTGATGAGGGGTTAAATTGTGTTTCAAAATAAAAATACAACCAAGACTCAAACATTAGAGTGAAGCAAGCATTTCAGATTTCAGTAGTGGTGTTTCTTTTTAAGGTGGGCAACGCAACTTTTCTCGTACTGTACTACAAACGGGACTTGGCAAATGCTCTCAAAGTTATTACAAATCTATTTCTGACGCTCACTTTTTTTTAATGCCAAAAATTACCAAATCTTCAGCTAAGTCACTCCTTTCTGCTGTTATCTCATTATAATCTAGTTAAAATCTACATAAAATAATAAAAATGTTGGTCAACTAAGACTTGACGAACCGTTTAATCAACTAAACTCCTTGTCGGTATAGTAAATGTGAAGAAAAAAAGTGATGTTTTTCCAAATACAGAACAACCCAGACTATTCAAAAGTCATTGTAAGGTTTTAAAAAGTATCGAAAATCAGACACCAACCGATACTAGATACTCATTTGAGCCGGTGTCGATACTAAAACGGTCACATTTACAGGACAAAATGAACAGTTTTGAGTCAGAACTAGTACAAAAAACTTACGGTAACTTCAAGTATTATTAATTTTGTGTATGAAAATTCACCAGAAACACAACCACTAAAAGAGGCCTATCACGGTAACGTTTTGGAGTGCGAAATATAAGTACAGAAAATGTCAAATTATAATACTTAAACTACTTTATACCACTAACACAAGAACGCAGAAGCAGAGAGATTAAAACCAAAACATACGCGTCAGTAAATAGCTGAATGAATTCTTAAAGAGGGGGTATTTTGCGACTAAATGTGTTATTTGTTAGGAGTTTTTACCAGAAAGATCCCAGTGTTGCCATTTATCATTTTAAAAATGCAATAATCGCTGAAAGTATTGACATGTTTCATAAGATTCGCTTTAATTTTTGCACATCGTATCGGATTTGTCAAGCTGCTGTGAAGAGTTTTGTGTCACGCTTTTGTTTATTTATCAAGCTGGGAACAATTGTGGGCGAAGAATTGTACAGAATCTTAAAGCCAACCTTAAGGAGGGTTTGAAAAAGGCCCGGGACAGATCGCTAGATTACGCAAACACACAACGATGACATAAAACCTCTTCAGGCATTGTTGAAAGAACGTTACACGGTACAAAAACAAACCCAAAACGTGCATAATACCCCCTCTATAAGTTGTTAGTCGATGTCATTTGTGAGTCGTAGATGATAATTCTTTGACCTCTCTGGATCGAAGCTCAAAAAAAATACAGTTTCAGGTATTAAACGCCAAGCGCAAATGGAGATTATCGTGACAGGCCAACACTGAAACGGGTCTAAAGCCGTTCTGAACGCAGACACAGAGGGACAATAGGTCAGAGCGGATGCAGACTGGAGCGTACCTTCTCAAACACACATATAAACGATGTGATTAGGTTTTTAGCAAAAACCGGGAGGTAGTCTCGGCCCACGTTCTTCACGATGGAATCCACCAAGTACAAAACGGGAAGCTTCTCGTGAGGGGGCGCCTGGAGCAATAAGAAAACTCACAAGTTTAGAACACAACAGAGCAGAAATACACCGTTCATATATCAGACAAAACACAAGATACCACCAGAAACCCAGAAAAATGCAAAAAGACCGCAGTGGCTGAGCTGCACCAACATCACCGCGAACTGAACCCTGAACTCGGGTCGGTCAAACTTTGAAATGACTTGAACCTAGTTTGAGGTTTAAGTGGTTTTGATAAGTTTGACCGGCCAGAGTTCAGCGTCAGTCGATGTTGTTGGTGCGGCCCAGCAGTGAAAACAAGGAAAAGCAAAAATCTTCTGTCTTGATTAAAAAAAAATTAAAAATAAAAATCTTGATCTTCTGCAGATTTTAAACCCAGAGTCCAAAAACTATAATTTACTAAACAGGGAAAAAAAACGCTGTCAGTTGCATGTCCAACAAAATGTAAACTTGAGAAAATTAAAACAAAAATGGAAAAACAGGAAGCAAAAAAAAGTCCAATCTTCGTCTTGGGAAAAGTCCAGATGCCCTGGAGTCACGGTGAGTCGGGTCTGGAGCAGGTTACCTCCAAAGAGGGCAGCGCCGCTCTTTGTACATTACCGCGTTGACGCTCACAGCTTCAGTTTGAGTTTTCACATGTTCAAAGTTTTGAGTTTTAGTTCAGACTCAGACTTTACTCATGTTTGTTTACATTAGCTAGATCACTTTAACTCTCTTAATGTTCCATCAGAAACCAGTTTAAATCACTAAAATAATAAAAATGACAAAAAGCACATTTCATATGTTTTATTACAACTTTTTAAAAATCATTCAATAAAAATGACATTTGCAGATTTCAAAACTAAAAAAGCGCAATTAAATGGAGAAAGAGCAGAGCTGAATGCTGCAGGTGTAACAAAGGCCCGAGAGTCAAAATCCACCAACAGTTTCCCTCTCAATAATTAAACAAAAGAAGGTTTAATGAGACTTTAACGTTTTATTTTGTAGATGTGTGCATAACAGCTCCTATATTGCTCCACATTTCCTTATTTTAAGCATTTTATTAACATTAAACCTACTATAATTTCCAAAAAAAGCCAACATGCCTCAAACATTTAAATGTATTTGAAAAAAAGACACTCAAATTATAATGTTATTCAAAAGAGATGTAAAAGGATTTGTTCCACTTTGGTGATACAGTTTTGACTCTGGGACATTGGTTATTCATCTAATCTTTATTTTTCTAAACTTTTAACTATACTACTGCTCAAGCTGAGTCTTAAATCTCATTTTCATCCATGTTCTTGTTTACCCTGCCTCCGGGTTTCAAACAGACATTCGTGACTCATTTGGAAACTCCAAGTTTTAGTTTCAGTTTTAGTTAAAGATGTGAACAGGAAGCAGTGTTGTGTGTTCAGTCTAACTCATGAAAACACGTTGGTAGATTTGAATGTACTTCTGAAGCTCCAAGGCTGTAAACGTGAGCTGGATCTTTATTTGAGTCTGTATGTTATGGCAATTTTTTTTGTTTTTGTGAAAAGTCAAACAACTCTTAAGCAATTATTAGAGGTCATACAATACGCAAACTGACTCTTGTGAGCTTTAAACTGAGTTATACTGTAGTTACCTCAGCAAAAATATATCTGGAGTTGTGTTTTGTATCATTCACAAGTTGGAGTAACCCTTTATTATTAGTCGGTCTACATCTCCAAAGCTCAGAATGTTCTGTTCCAGCTTGTGATGTCATGCAGCGGCAGTACTTTAAGTTACCAGCTATCTTTTAGCTTTTGTTCAGTAGAGATAAGCAACTCCAGGGCTGAAGGAAGGTGTAAGGTGAAAAACAAAAAACAAAAACAGCACTTCCTGTGTTACCATATGCTGTTTTCTTTGTGTGTTCAACATGTGTGAATGAAAAAAACACAACTTTAAGTGTATTTTGATGAAGAAATAAAATTGTAACATACATTTGAAAAGTAATATGAACACTTTAAACTATCTAGCCCTCACATATGTTATATTTTAAACCAAAATGATGACTAAAGTTAAACCACATCACTGTTTTGTATACTTTTGTTACCTTAAAACATACGTGAAATTGTTTTACTGTTACAATTTACGTTTTTAGTGCTAAAGATGAAACTATTTTACAACAAAGTGCGTCATTTTAACATTTTTTAAAGTTAAATTCTCACGGCTGTCATTTCCTGTCACGGGTTTGCGCTTGGAAACTATTACATCAGAGCCCCAAACGGTGGATTTTGACTTCATCGGGCCCAAAATGTGGCTTAAAAACTGCATCCGTTTCCGACCAAAACCACTCAGAACCGTAAAGAACTGACCGCAGAATAAGTGTAAAGGGATTTGAAACTTTAATACACAAGATTAGATATAAAAAAATCAGTGTTAAATTCAGGCAAAACTAAGCAGCAAACATGTGCAGACTGGGAAAGACATGAGGGAGCCCGGCTGCGCTAAGTCGCCATGTTACTCTAGGCCTTAACGTTAACTAAATGCGGTTACATCGACACAAAGCGACTCAAATGTGAAGTATTCTATGTATAAAAACCTTGCTTATTTGAGCTTCAATTATTCCGACGATATCCTTGGCGAAGGCGATGTTCTCCTCGGCCAGGATGGTGAGCATGTTGATGTGCGGTTTGCTGTTGAATGTCAGGTCTTCCAGGGACGACTCGTACTCTCGGCACGCATCTTCCCTCGCCGCCTCGTCCTCCATCTTTGAGCTGCGAAACCCTACGCGTGCCGTGCCCGCACCGAAACCATGGAGCACCGCACAGTCCATCAACACATCGGGGCTATCGGTTCGTACGCGTTTTCGGTATTTAAAAAAAATGACGCGGGTAAATCTGTGGAAGTGTTTCGCTCGCGGGTCCGTCTGCGTCGCCCCTCGTTTCTCGACAACAAGATGGCGGAGATGCCGGAGCGAACTGTGCCGCATACGTCACCGCGGGGCTTTTATAACCGGGCTGTTGAGGAGCGCTGTCGAGGCGCTGATTGGTCGGATAGGATGACGGACAGGTAAAAGGGCCAATCGGAGCGAAGCAGGCGTCGGTTTGAACGTTACATAACAGGACCATAGGTAAACACGGCCTTAGCAACCACCATAGATACAGAACGGTAGATCTCGCATTGGCTACCTCTGTTGTTTGGAACGAACGCGTCAACAAAGCCGCCATCTTGGTACAGTGTAACGCTGCTTTTAAAGGTTGTAAGGAGGAATTTTCATTTTGATTCAATTGTCAATGAAAGTTTAAAATGTCATTACAGAGATGCAGCAACTTTGTAATTATCAATCAATCAATCAATCAAATTTTATTTATAAAGCACTTTTCATTCAAAAACGTAACACAAAGTGCTTTACAGTCAGTGTTGGGGAGTAACGGATTACATGTACCGGCGTTACGTAATCAGAGTACAAATTATGAGTAACTGTATTCCGTTACAGTTACTGTTTTAATGAGTGGTAATTGGATTACAGTTACTTTGCTGAAATAAGTGGATTACAAGGCGGTATTTTCCTGTTTTCATATTTTGTGCTACCTCCCATTTATTTATTTTTTTATTTCTGTAATTCCACTCATTGCCGGAAACCCAAACAGAACGCGACAGTAAGAGCGATGTAAACATCATGTTAACGTTGGTGGTGTCAGTCACACAATGGAAACAGCAGTGCATTGGTAAAAACGCATTTGTGTCTTGGAAATTCTTCTCCCGATGTGATATATATACATATATCTATATATATCTATCTATATATATATATCTATATATATATATATCTATATATATATATATATATATATATATCTATATATATATATATATATATATATATATATATATATATATATATATATATATATATATATATATAAATCACCTACAACTTACAGAACAAACAAACAGGAGCTACTGGCACTGGTGAAAACAACCTGCATAGACTCATAATATCTGCACTACTGTCCTATAGTGACCTGCGACATGAGGGGACGCACACACACACACACACAAACACACAGTGTTGTGCAAGTTCACACTTTTCATGAACTAGTTCAAAGTTCAGTTCATTTTATATTTAGATGAGATCTGTAAATGAAAGGCTGCTTTTATTTTTCAAACTGACTTCTAGTTTACAACAACTTTACAAGATACACTGTTGGACAAGTGACTTTAAAACTGTAATGTGTTATTTATGACTTGTTACTGTCATTTCAAAGTCATTTGTTACATTACAATATTACTGTATTTAAAATGTAAACATTACACGACTATTGCAGCACTTTTAATTTACTCTCACCAAAAGAACTGTTAAGATGCTGAACTTTTGCGCCGTATATGGACTGAACCAGGACTGAACCAGACTGAACCAGACTAAACCAGGACTAAACCAGGTCTAAACCAGGACTAAACCAGAACTGAACCAGGTCTAAACCAGTTCTGAACCAGAACTGAACCAGGTCCAAACCAGGACTAAACCAGGTCTAAACCAGGACTAAACCAGAACTGAACCAGGTCTAAACCAGGTCTAAACCAGGTCTATACCAGAACTGAACCAGGACTAAACCAGAACTGAACTAGGTCTAAATCAGGACTGAACCAGGTCTAAACCAGGAATAAACCAAGACTAAACCAGGACCAAACCAGGACTAATCCTGGACTAGAACTTGGAATCTAGGAGCGCCCCTGAGTGAACCCCGAGTGCGATCGGGCGTCAGCTGCGTTTAGTTCGGTGGAGCGCGGACTTCTGCGTGGCGCACCTCCGGCGTTTCACCGCTGCTGATATCGCGGTGATTTTAGCAAATTTGTATGAAGAAAAAAACCCACCATTTCAATCCAGGTTAAAAAAGCTTTGTGACGCGCGTTACTGACATTTGTACCAAGTAAAATAATACGCGCGGAGCAGCACGTCCTGTGCGTGTAGATTTCAGAAAATAGGATCCATCCTATTTTTTGACGCTCTACGCGAGCGTCCCCGTCAACATACACAGAGAGCATGTATCTATTGTTGTATTTGTGCATTTACCATCAGCGCATTGTGCTCCCTGGGCAGTTGTGTATCATGTGAAAGAGCCCAGATCCACATACACTGTTAATTAGTGCTTTGAAATTTACTTTTGAAATCCTTGCGTTTGCCGTGGTCAGCCTGTACAGAAGGTAAATACAAGCAGCTAAACGCGCCCAGTCAAGTTTCATTGACTTCCCATTGAGAGACACAAGAGCCCGTACGTTCCGGTAAAAGCTGCCGGTGGGAGTCGCCTTCACGTTGACACGCAGCTGTGGTTTCGGGAGGTGAAGTGCGAGCAGATCGTCACTCGTCAAATTCCGACGTTTAACTGAACCCCAACAGTGACGTACGTCGTTCATCACATATAATTTGAACAAATTCACGTTCAAGTTCTTGATTTACAAAAGTGTTGCGTTCAGTTCAAAGTTCACTGAAAAATGAACGTGTTCAATGAACGCGTTCTTTTGAACTCGTTCATGCACAACACTGCAAACACACACAAACACACACACACACACACACAAACACACACATTCATCGTCGTCATCAACCTGAGAACCCGCGGACCACGTCTCCTTCCGTAGTTACAGCGCGGACACTGCCGTCTCGTGCGCCGCGTGTGGACTGTGTTTTCTCGCGTAAACCGCACTTCCTCCTGTGCGCCTCTAAACCAGAACTAAACCAGGACTAAACCAGGACTAAAGCAGGACTGAACCAGGTCTAAAACCAGGACTAAACCACGACTAAACCAGAACTAAACCAGAACTAAAGACCTGGTCTAGACCTGGTCTAAACCAGGTCTAAACCAGGTCTAAAATCAGGACTAAACCAGGACTAAAACCAGGTCTAAACAACATGACACCTAACAGTAGGTTGAAATAATTAAAGGTGATGTCATATAAAAAATAGTTTCTCTATCAGTAATATTTTTTAATCTGGTGAAGGAAAGTCTTATCTTGTTATTGTCTTTTAACAGAAAACCTCTTATATTAAGATCTCCTGGTCTTTGTTTCTCTACAGTAAACAGTTGCTTATTCATGGAGACTTGGGCTCAGACAATTTGAAGACAACAAACAAGAATTTTCAGGATGTGGTTGCTACATTCATGTCGTTTAAAAAAAACATGACAATATCAAGTAATCCAAAGTAATCAGATTACGTTACTCATTTTAAGTAATTTAATGGATTCTGTTACAAACTACATTTTGGGGTGTGTAATCTGTAATCTGTAGGGGAATACATTTTAAAAGTAACCTTCCCAACACTGTTTACAGTGATTAAAAACAATCCCACATTTCCACCCACCCACCAACCCAACCCAACCCCCACACCTGCCCGACCCCACACAACCAAACAACCCAGACACGCACACCCACACGCACACACACACACACGCACACACACATGCCCTAAGATGGTAAAATACATAAAATGACCTATAGTAAAATGTGGGGCTGAATACAGGCGAACCAGATGAGAAAACACCATCAGAGGAGCCGTCTACATCAGGAGCAGAGAGACGTCCACCACCACCAAGAACCACCACAGGAGCCAGGGGAGAGATGAAGCCCAAACACCAACCCTCCACCAGGAGCCCACGGAACAGAACCCGGCAGCCACAGCGGACCTCTGCTCCTGATGCAGAGGCTCCTACAGAGGAAACACTGGAAATCCTAAAAAAAAATGCCTAAAATAAATAAATATAATAAAATGTGTACAATAGAAACAGGTAAAAGTATAAGAATTTAATCAAAAGCTAAGCTAAAAAGGTGGGTCTTGAGCCTGCTCTTGCTCTCTGCAGCCTTGAGCTCCTCCGGCAGGCAGTTCCATAGAAGGGGGCCATAGTACTGACCACAAAAAAAAAAAAGAATGAAAATCGATCAACTGTGGATGTAGTGAGGCCAGATATACCTCAGCCAATAGATAACAAGGCCACCTCATTTTCCATTGGCTGTTAGGTTGTCAATCAAACTCCCTACGTTCCTAGTGTAACTGACTCCCCGGCATGCGGGGATTACGTGGTGCAGCAGTTCTTGGAGGGTTTTTTTAAACTGCAGCTTCCTCGCAGTTCGCATCAAAGTTTGTTGCAATGGCGGACGAGAATCCACGACCGATTCGCCGCAAAAGAAAGTCGGTTTTTGAGGTCGCTGAAAGAAGAAGAGAACAGGAAAAGAAGCAAAGCCAAACTGAGGTGATTCTTGGAGATCTCGTCCAGCGATTGCACGAATGGAGCACACGAAGGGTCTAAAAACTGACGTGTTGGTCACTAAATTATTTCTAGACAGGTCACTTCAACAGTAATTTTGAACATGCACTGGCTGTAAACAAGCGTGGTTTCTAGAGTAAAGAGGCGAGAGGAGATGTTTCTACTGAGGGAGCTGTGGAGGAGGAAGGTGGTGTCACAGATGCACAACATTTGAAAACGGACTGTGGTTGTATTTCTTCCCTTAAAAAATCCTCTATACAACCTTTAAATGAATGAACATCAATCGGGGACATGGCGATTTACAGAATTAAAGTAGCCTACCTTAAATCGACAAGTTTTATTTGCTTGGTTCGTTACAAATGTCAGAAGTGTATTTATAACTGAGCCGCAAATAAAGTGATAGGGAAGAGATTTTTGTCAACTTAGCTTTCTTTTACGTTCAAAATGTAAAGGACATAATGGGAGTTTGCCTATGTTCCCTCATTTTTAAGTTTTTTTTCTTTCCAAAATTAGGCACTATGTTCCCACATTTCCTTTATCATCAATTTGGATCAGAATTTATCCCCATTTCTCCCAATTTGGTCATCAATTACACCCCACCTATTCTCCAGCAGCAGTTGACTACAGATGTAATGTAGAGGTCGTAGTGTAAAGGACCCTAGGTTAAAATGACTCTGAATCCTCCCTTTAAATGTGGTATAAAAATTACTTGACTTAGAGTTTAATTTAGATTTTTAAAAATCTTAGAAATACGGGAGCATGGGACTGAGGGAACATAGGGCTGACTCCAACATAATAATGACATTTTTCACATTCTTCCAATCGAAATAAACACAAACTACTCCTACTACATGCAGAACAATGTAAATGCAATAACAATAACACAATACAGAAACCACAATATAGGCCAACGTTAATTTAAAGACCCTGACAATCTACTGGTCATGATAAACCCCCGCAGCGTTACCACGCAAAGCCCTAAAATTTCAGGTCAGCTTGGTCAGGCTTTAAAAAAATGTTGCAAACAACCTTTTCCACTAATTTCCTACATTAGTCTGTTCCAGAGAAAGTGGAAGCCTCTGATCCTGGCTGACATGGCGATCACTGAACATCAGTTTACACTGCAAAGGGGTGAGCCCAATGTTCCCCGGAACCTCCTCCAATTATGTAAGGTACCGATGTATCCCGTACCTCTGTTTTACCAGTGCTGCTGTTCCCCCACCCATAAAAACTGGGGAACAACGGCACCAGAGAACAGCAGTACCAGGGAACAGGCACGCACCCCCTGCAACCACCAGTCACTTAATCTCAGGGACAACATACTAGACTAGACAGCTGGTCTATACACACAGGCATTTGTATTTGTAATAACTACAGACAATTTACAGTTTACACAATTCATTTTCCATGGAAGGAACACTATATATCTTCACAGGCTGGACTCCTGTAACGCACTCCTCATTGGGATACCTGGTAGGAGCATCCAGAGACTGCAATACATCCAGAACATCGCTGCCAGGATCCTGATGAGGGTGCGAAAATTTGACCATATCACCCCCATCCTGAAATCCCTTCACTGGCTCCCGATCACAATCAGGATTGAGTACAAAGTCTCCCTCCTCACTCACCAGTGCATCCACGGACAATTCCCCCAGTACCTTAAGGAACTCCTCACTCCCCAGACCCCCTCACCTTCCCTCCGCTCTGCATCCATCAACACTCTCCAACCCCCCAGAACCAAACTCTGCACCATGGGTGATCGGGCCTTTTCAGCTGCAGCTCCAAGGCTTTGGAATACTCTCCCCAACCACTTGAGAGCCCCACAGTCTACTTCTGTTTTTAAACGAAATCTTAAAATGTATCTTTTTACTAAAGCCTTTTGTTAATTGTATTTTATTTCTATTTTATCTTATTGGTTCCTGCAATAGTTTTAGCTTGATGCACTGTTTGCTGATGCACTTTTATTCACTGTTTTTACCTGTAGCACTTTAAGATTATTTTATGTAAAGTAATATAAATAAAATGTATTATTATTATGATTAAATGTATTATTAATGTAAAGGATAACATCTTTTTAACTGCTTATTTGGAGCATCTTCGCTCGTTGGTACTGTGAAAAAGTGTGGTCAAATGACTTAACGTTCAGTGACACTTTAGAACAGGGGTGTCCAAACTTTTTTCATCAAGGGCCACAAATCTAAACACAGATGAAGCAGAGGCCGATCGAGGGCCATAGACTGGTGCTCAGTACAGTGAATAATTGAAATATGTGCATGTTTAACACGTTAGAATGAGCCATCAGACTTTATTCATGATAAGATCCTTAAAACCACACACTAAATATTAAACATTTGCTTCATCAAGGTAGATTTTCAAAAAACTTGCAGTAAAGAAATATTTTTTAATTGATGCAAGTTAATTCGGGCCAATTCACCTGGAAGCCTGAGGGCCAAGAAAATTTGTCTGAGGGCCACATTTGGAAACCAGGCCATAGTTTGGACATGCCTGGTTTAGACCATAGAAACCCCGTACCAAAATGGCAACGGTATTAACACATGCCAAGAGACTAAACGAGATCTACTGTTCTATATTTATGAGCGACAACAGGCCAAACTGTCAGCGCCTCATATCTCTACCTCTGCTATTCTACTTTGGAAATCTCTACTGTATCTGCCTTTTTCATAATTTAACTCATCTGGCAGGTTTTCTTTTTTTTTTCTTATCATTACAGTTGATTTGATAAAACCCGTGGTAAATAAAATCATTAACAGAAGGAAAATGCATGTTCTAGTAAAAATTTGCACACATGGAACACTATATTCTAGCAATTTAAATATTAATTAAACAAATTGTCATAAATTCCCGGGTTTCACATTACATCATAAGGTTCTATATGAGATTTTTCTTGTAACAGAACTAATCTGAGCTCTAATTAATAGAAACGATCAACATTTGACGTTCGGAGACGATAATAAATAACACTTCTCTATTGTGTCATTTATGATCATTGTGTAATCGGAATAAGAATCAGTGTTCAGTGTCAAGTTTATTTTTTAATATTGAAATAGATAGTGACACCAGCTGCCCATGAAACTAACTTTAAAACTATGAATAGCTATTGTTTTTCACCTCATTTACACTGCTTCACTCTTTAAGGCAGTTTTTGCACTTGTATGTTCAGTATTTAACCTCAACAATAAATACAACACAGTCTTAAAAATATTTAAATATATTTCATTAGGTCATTAAAACTCATGCAGTTTATAAAAAGACATTTATAATTTACATGTAAATTAATTATAAAAATATTTTCTTTGGGCTTGTTACTTCCAAAGTCGGTAAACTCCCAAAACGACGGCGAGGCAGCAGAAGAGTGTGGCTGTGGGAAACAAAAAAAACAGAGAATGAGACGTCTTTGGACCATGTGTTTAGACAATAATTAGGATTTATACACTAAATATTGTAGAATAGTGTGTTTTCCCATGTATTTCAGGAGCAAGTCTCCCCGGAAAACTTAAAGTGGCACTACATTTTTACAATAATTTTTAGCTTTATGCATTGTAATACTTTATTTGTTGTTTTTATTTATGATGTACTGTCTTTTTTTGCATTCATTTGTCTGTGCAGCTCTTTGGAAACTGTCATATTTATAAAATGTGCTGAATAAATAAAGTGGATTGAACTGGGTAAACATCTAAACTCAAAAGCTGCTAAATGAGGCAGAACCTGGAGATCTAAAGTGGAGAGTGAGGAGGGGGAAGGTTGACAACAAAGCTACAAATCTACCAAGTTTGCATGAAAATTGCCAAAAAATGTTTAGCGCCCTCTGCGGGTTAGAGCGTTTACCTGCCAGGTATCGCACCGTCTCCAGTTTGAGCGACTCCAGCAGAGTTTTCAACGACGCCACCTCCAGGTCGATTTTCTTGTTTATCTCCATGTAATCGTGGTCCAGGTCGGACTTCTACAGAACCAGAGACACAGAGCCATCATCAAAGATGCGATAGTACACAAAATCAACTTTTGTTGATTGACGTTGTAATGTTCTTTCACTGAAAGTATGTTTAAAGAGGTTTTAGATGCCGTTCATGCATGTTTGAGTAATCTAGGGATCAAACCCTCCTTACAGTTTTTTGCTACTTATTTAGAATTTATTATTACCATTTAAATTTTTTACTCTTTGTTATTATATTATATTGTGATGTGTGAGCTCCTGTGTCCAAATAAGTTCCTTTCTGGATCAGTTTGTCTAAGTTGAAACCTCTGTTCATTTTACATATTGACCCTTAAGGTCCTTAAGTGACTTAACACGGGCAGAAAAGGACGGGACAAGGGTGTTTTGGGGAAATAAAGTATTTTTAAAACAGTAAAAGGTAACGTGTTGATGTAAATACATTTTGTGTTAGCAGTTAATACCCCATAGAAGTAAAATACCCACTATAAATCAGGGGTCTCCAGCCTTTTTACTCTGATGAGCTACTTTTACATAATGAACATGCCAGAGAACTACATTCAGAACTTCTGAAGAAGCAGGTGGATGAGCTGTGAAACGTATTCAACCAAAATAAACTTTTGTCTAGTTGCCAAATTGAATTTCTTCTTTTGTCAGGGATTCTACCTGGACGACTGAAGGATTGTACACACTAGTTTTAGTGATCACAAGAAACTGAGTAAATATAAGAGCCATGGCCTTAGATGAGGCACAGATAGATGCCTATAAAATATAAACCATTGTGCACAGCAGAGCACAAAGTTATGCATCAAAATGATATATGCATAATGGTGATAGACATTTAATTAATCAAATTAGACTTATTCAGCACAATACGTGCAATTCAGAAATCTCTTGGTGAGCTACTTGGAAGAGGGTGGAGAGCCCCAGTAACTCCCGAGCTACAGGTTGGAGACTCCTGCTTTAAATAAACACCTAAATTATAGGGATGTAACAATAACCGAAATATCGTGACATCGTATCGTCAAAGTGCTCACAATAATATCGTGGACCATCACAATATATCACATTCCAAGTCTCTTTGCTGAACGTTAACATTAAGGTAACAGTCTGGTTTTTGTCCCAGAGACAGAGAGCGCCAGCAGGGGGAGACTCAGGCCTGGGTTTGTTTACCTTTGTGTGAAACTCTGTGCTGGCCTCCATCAGCTTCTTCTCCTGATCTGTGAACTGAAACAAACAAACATGTTCATACGGCACCTTTCAGAAGCTGTGATTTAGACCTGGTTTATTTAGTCCAAGGTAAGTCCTGATTTAGTTCTGGTTTAGTCCTCTGGTTTAGTCCTGTTTCAGTCCTAATTTAATTCTGGTTTAGTCCTTATTTAGTCCTGGTTTATCCTGGTTTGTCCTTAGTTTAGACTCTAAACCAAGACAAAACCAGGACAAACCAGGACAAACCAGGTCTAAACCAGGACTAAATCAGGTCTAAACTAGGTCTAAACTTTAGACCTAGTTTAGACCTGATTTAGTCCTGGTTTAAAGTTTAGACCTAGTTTAGACCTGATTTAGTCCTGGTTTAGACCTGGTTTGTCCTGGTTTTGTCTTGGTTTAGTCCTGGTTTCTGTCTCTGTGGTTTAATCCCAGTTAAGTCCTGGTTTATGCCTGATTTAGTCGTGGTTAAGTCCCGGTTTAGTCCCGGTTTGTCCTGGTTTTGTCTTGGTTTAGTCCTGATTTAGACCTAGTTTACACCTAGTTTAGTCCTGATTTAGTCCAGGTTTAGGCCTTGTTTTATTCCTGGTTTAGACCTAGTTTAGTCCTGGTTTCTGTCTCTATGGTTTACTCCCAGTTAACTCTTGGTTTATGCCTGATTTAGTCATGGTTTAGTCCCAGTTAAGTCCCGGTTTAGTCCCGGTTTAGTTCCGGTTTAGTCTTGTCCTGGTATGGTCCTGATTTGAGGCCAGTTTAATCCAGATGGAGACCTGGTTTGATGGGATTAAAAATGTTTATATAAAATGACATGTCCTCATCTCTGTGTCCTGCGTGTGTGTCCTGCGTGTGTGTCCTGCGTGTGTGTCCTGCGTGTGTGTCCTGCGTGTGTGTGTGTGTGTCCTGCGTGTGTGTGTCCTGCGTGTGTGTCCTGCGTGTGTCCTGCGTGTGTGTGTCCTGCGTGTGTGTCCTGCGTGTGTGTGTCCTGCGTGTGTGTGTCCTGCGTGTGTGTGTCCTGCGTGTGTGTCCTGCGTGTGTGTCCTCTGTGTGTGTCCTGCGTGTGTCTCACCATGTCCGACATGCGGCTGCTCTCCAGGTTGAAGTCGAGTTTTGCCTCAGCGCGCACTTTCTGACTCTCTTCCTAAACACACAAATGTTTATCTCAGTATTAAAACATTTTCTCGCTATAAAAAAAGAATAAATGTGTTTTTCTCTCACAGTGAGTCTGCGCTGGAGCTGCTCAAGTTCTCGCTTCATTTTCTGAAAAAACCCCAAAACAAAACGCAAAAGTTCTGTCATTACTGAGCCACAAACAGGTGAGGAGCAGAGGTGGGTCGTCTTGCACCGCTTCATCAGACATGTTTGTCTCATTTTTCTGTCTGTCCGTTGAAAATACCAGATTTTTTTGTGTGCATTATTTTAAGTTTTGTCTTTCTAATTACATTAACTTCAAATTATAAATCAGACATCACTAGAGCTGGGTATCATTGGAAAGCTGCCGATACGATACATACCTTGATACACAGGCCACGATACGATATGTTTTTCGATACAGTGCACTTTTGATTCAATACAATTCGATACGATATATTTTAAATCGATTCGATACGTTTCAGTGAAAAACAAAGGCTAAATCATGGTTGTGATACTAAAAGTCGACTACGTTAATATGAAAAACACCCATTTTACTCATCAAAACAGTGAAAATGTCAAAACAATTGTAGCTCTTACACAAAATAATTTTGTAAAATATATCTAAAAATCGATACAGCAGCCCACGATGTTGATACTGTATCATCAAATTAAACGATACGATATTTCATCATTCTTGCACACCCTTGAATGTCACATCTTCAAGTTACTCTTGAGTAGTAGTTTTCACAAATACTTTTTTTTACTATTGCTGTATTTTTCAGACTATAAGGCGCAATATCAGTAATGTTAATGTGGGGAAGCTGGCCAACGTGGTCAAAGTAGAAGGCAGACGCAACAAAAAAAAGTGTCTTTAACCCAGACAAAATTTGTTTTAAAACAGACTTCTGGATTTAACCCCAATGAAAGTACAAATAAACAGAAAATAAGTAACTCAAATCAAAAATACACCACACAACCTGCACAGAAGTCTCTCCTTTACTTAATGACACGTGCTTGCCATTTATACTCCATCCAGCAGGAAGTACCTCCCCCGGGTGAGTATTGGTTCCATGTCTCTTTTCAAAGCAAAGGATGTCTCCTTTCAAAATCGAAATGTTTAACATAAACTAATGTGGATGACAAATGACAAATGCCCACTTTGTCACAGTTGAATTCTCTCGTCTATTTTCATACATAAGACGACACTTGAGATTGATCTTTAGCCCAGGCGTCCACGATCCATTGGCAGATCGTGGTATAACTCGCCCGGTGTTGCCTCGGGAGCGGGACAAAATATCACAGATGCGGGCGGGAGCGGGAATGAAAATTCTGTCCCGCGCAGACCTCTAGTTTGTATCTTACCAAAGTCGTACTAAAACTTGACAGATTTTTAAGCGCTGTGTACCACAAAAAATCAGTTCGAGATCATTAAGCACAAACAGATTACATAAAACACACTGGATTATGAACATTTTTGAGAAAATGAAAGGATTTTAAGTGTGCCTTATAGTCAGAAAAATACGGTACTTATTAATAGTAATTTGTTTGGACCACTGCGTTGTACTTCTACTTGAGTAATATTACTTTGAAGTAACGTTACTCTTACATAATTTATAGTTACTCTACCACGTCTGGTCGGGAGTACCTAACTGCGGGGGCGTGTTTGAGTTCTCACTGTGTTCTCGGAGCGCAGGTTGGCGAAGTCGCTCTTCTCGAGGATCACCATGTCTTTGCGGATCGAGTCCAGATGCGCCATGATCTGCTGGAGCGCGATCTCCTGAAACACAAACATCACACACACGGGGTCAGAGAGAGAGAGAGAAGTGTCTTGCCCAGGGACACAATGGCGGCGTGCTCAAATGATGAATACGGTCAGCTGAGGGTTTGATTCTGCGTTTGTGCCTTTGAGCAGGACGCTCCTCTCTTGTCACAGACCTGGTGGGACTTGGTGACCATGTCTTTGTAAACCATGTCCATGTTGGTGACGGTCAGAGTCACCAACGCCGCCACGATCAGCTCCGCCTGAGACTTCTCAAAACCTGAAACACATTAGACCTGGTTTAAGTCCTGGTTTAGTCCTGGTTTAGTCCTGGTTTAAGCCTGGTTTAAGCCTGGTTTAAGCCTGGTTTAAGCCTGGTTTAGTCCTGGTTTAAGCCTGGTTTAGTCCTGGATTAGCTCTGGTTTAGGCCCAGTTTAAACCTGGTGTGGGTCCGGTTTAGGTCAGGTTTAGTCCTGGTTTAGGTCAGGTTTGGTCCTGGTTTAGGCCCAGTTTAAGCCTGGTGTGGGTCCGGTTTAGTCCAGGTTTAGGCCCAGTTTCGGCCTGGTCTAGGTCTGGATTAGGTCAGGTTTAGTCCTGGTTTAGGTCAGGTTTGGTCCTGGTTTAGGCCCAGTTTAAGCCTGGTTTAGCCCTGGTTTAGCTCTGGTTTAGCTCTGGTTTATGCCCGGTTTATGCCTGGTTTAGATCCAGTTTAGTCCTGGTTTAGACCTGATATAGCCCATGTTTAGTCCAGGTTTAGGTCTGATTTAGTCCTGGTTTAGAACCGGTTTAGACCCGGTTTAGGCCCGGTTTAGGTCTGATTTAGTCCTGGTTTATTCCAGCTTTAGGCCTGGTTTAGTCCTGGTTTAGGCTTGGTTTAGATCCGGTTTAGTCCTGATGTACTTTTAGGGTGGGTGTCATCCTGGTTTAGACCTGATCTCATCTTGGTCGAGTCCATGGTTGGACCTGACGTAGTCCTGATTTAGACTCTAACCTGGGACCTCATGCCTCATTCAGACCTCCTGTCCCCGTTGGTCCAGGTCTAGTCCCTGTTGGTCCGGGTCTAGTCCCCGTTGGTCCGGGTCTAGTCACCGTGTTTCTCCAGCTCCATGGCGACAGCGTGGGAGTCAAACGTGAGCTTCCTCTGCTCCAGCGGCACCAGCTCCACCCGACGCACATCAAAGGTCGTGCAGCGAGCTCTCACGGCGCCACCTGCAGGAAGAGAGGGGAACTGAAACTCTCTCTGAAGCTTTTACTCATGTTCTAATGTGATGAAATGCTTCGTAGTGGAGCTTTAACCCCGTCCTAATGCAGTGTCCTCCTCAGAAAATTCCTTATTTTGTTTCATTCATCCGTTTCAGTAAAGCTGCACATTAGTCTGTCTCCCTCTGCATAGCTCACAAGACTTTGTTTAACCTTCTGACGCCATCCAGAAGCTCCTCTAAGTTTTTAAAGTTCACTCTCCTTCTCCAGACTCTCCAGACTGATCATTGCTGCTTTCTTTTTAAATTCTTTGTTTGGTTTAGCTGCTTTAGTGCTCCAGAAAAGGGCAGACAAATTCAAAGGACACACAGTAAGGTAAGGAGGCATATTCTTCTATGTTTTTCAGTGTTTGATAATGACAAAACATGCTTTTATTTAGTCTAAAAAAAAAGTTACACAGTGGTGCTTTAAATATAGTCGATTTCGGTGTAATTTTAACATTTTAGACAACCGGTTTCTTCATCATAAACAGCTGTAGGAGCTATTTGCTTATTTTGTTTATTCTAAAAATGAGTTTAATGTTTTTGTTTGTCAATTAGTTTGCCATGTTACTATGCTGATATTATGTTTGCTCATTTCTTAGTCTAATTTGGCATTATTAACGTTACCACCTTTTGTTTTTGTTCTATGGTCTTGTTCCTAGAGTAGGCCTTAAACATGTATCCTTGTTGTTTGTCTAAAAACTGGAAACAAATCCTGTAAACTGAGCTCTGGTCATAGATATTGATTTGTTTTTTCCGTCACTGTGTAAACCACAAACCCACAGTACTTGAAAGTGATTATTTGAGTTATGTTTAAGTCTAGTTACTGGTTTAAACCTGGTTAAACCTGGTCCTGGCTCCAGTTTAGAGTGACCAGAAAAAAACAAAAAACAAAACACAGAACTGTGACATCCCCGGTTTGTGTGGTTGGTAATAATAAAAATGTGAAACAAATGAGTAAGTAAGGAAAATTATTATGCACTTGTCACTAATGTGAGTCAGTATAGTCACATTTTCTTTGTGTTTTGGTCATTTTTAAGCAACTTTTCTGCATTTTATCTAAACAAATGACAATGTACGGGTCTCTTTACTGTTGACAGGGATCAGATTGGTCAAAAATAGTGACACCTGGGACATTTCTTGTATAAAACTGGGACAAATCACTGGTTTTTGGATAAATCTGCTGGGACAGGGGACACAGGGCTCAAAACTGGGACTGTCCTGCACTGTAAACAAGTTAACAAGTAAGGCAAACAAAATGCACATCCACAACACTCAAGTAAATCCAGTGAGTACTTTACTAAAGTACTCAGCTAAACTACAACTATAGTGTACTTGCTTTAGCCAATTTACACAAAATGGGTTTTACTTTGTCATTTGTCATTTAACCTGACAGGGTTCCCACTTTTTTCACACAAAATTTCAAAACTTTTCCATGACTTTTTCATGACCTAAAGTGAATTTTCCATGATTTTACAGCACCTACTTGTGTGGAATTGATCAGACTTTCAAGGCTAAATCTGAAATGTTCACTCTTTCCACTCACCTTAGGGTTTGGGATTATAGTTTTTTAACCTTCAAAATACTGTCAGTGCATTTATTGTCATCTCTTTTAAACAAAAGGCACTGACTTTGGCGCAGACATAATAGTCTAATGAGAACTTAAAAGAACGCTGTAGTTGTGTGAAAGAGATACAAACATTTTCCATAACTTTCATTTAATTTACAAAATTCCATGACTTTTCTAGGCCTGGAAAATGACATTGTTTGATTTCCATGACTCCTCCAGGTATTCCAAGACCGTCAGAACCCTGACCTTATGATATTTAACACAAATTAATTCTCAAGTTCTGGTAACGCGTAATATTTGACACTATTTACAATGACTTGGCAAGTTTTTAAAGGACTTTAGTGATTTGGTAAAAAAGTAGACCAAACTAATTATTGACAAGTAAAAATGACCCACCTTTTTAGTTTAGCTTTTGATTGAAATCTTATACTTTTACTTGTTTCTAGTGTATATATTTTATTATATTTATTTATTTTAGGCATATTTTTAGGATTTCCAGTGTTTCCTCTGTAGGAGCCTCTGCATCAGGAGCGGAGGTCGGCTGTGACCGCTGGGTCTGTCCCG
This sequence comes from Boleophthalmus pectinirostris, assembly GCF_026225935.1. NCBI lineage: Eukaryota > Metazoa > Chordata > Actinopteri > Gobiiformes > Gobiidae > Boleophthalmus > Boleophthalmus pectinirostris. The sequence continues at coordinate 3,524,739 of NW_026571018.1, read as the reverse complement.
TGGGCTCCTGGTGGAGAGTTGGTGTTTGGGCCTCATCTCTCCCCTGGCTCCTGTGGCGGCTCCTGGTGGTGGTGGACGTCTCTCTGCTCCTAGTGTAGACGGCTCCTCTGATGGTGTTTTCTCAACTGGTTCGCCTGTATTCAGCCTCATATCTTACAATGTGTTGTTTTATGTATTTTACCGTGTTCGTGTGTGTTTGTGTGTGTGTGTGTGTGTGTGTGTGTGAATGCGTGTGTGCGTGTCTGGGTTGTCTGGTTGTGTGGGGTCAGGCAAGTGTGGGTATTGGGTTGGGTGGGTGGATGGAAATGTGGGATTGTTTTTAATCACTGTAAAGCACTTTGTGTTACAGTTTTGTATGAAAAGCGCTTTAGAAATAAAGTTTGATTGATTGATTGAATGGATAAATGGAAAAATATAATTTATGCTCACTTTTTTGTTGAAGTTAGAATAATGTGAGGGTAAATAGAAACGTCTGGTCACCTCAGTCCAGTTTTGGACCCGGTTTAGTCTTGTTTTCGCCCTGATTTAACCATTTCATTCACATTAACAAACCTCAGTGCTGCATAAAACTAACCCAATACTTGAGCTGCCCTGTTGCACCAGAGACAGAACCGGTCTGTCTCCGGGGCTGGGACAGTCTCACAGCCGGGACACTCACCTCCGGAGGCGGCCACAGAGCGCAGACAGCAGCCGAGTCTCCAGCGCCTCAGAAGGGCGTTCATGTCTCCGGATCTGCCCTGGATTTGTCCTGGATCTGATCACGACTCACCGACAAGTGCGAGGTCAGAACGGACACGGACAAAGGCGTGAAGAAGACGTCAAATGAAACTACAGAAACTACAAAACTACAAAAAAACTACAAAACTTTCAAACCGACAACTCCACCGAGCTTCTGCGCCGCTTTAAACACAGCACATGGGCATTGCTACCGCCCCCTATCTGTGGGGAGTAAAATAAATGTGCCTAAACTTGGTAATATTAATAAACTACGGATGACCAGATTTACAAAAAAAAAACAAAAAAACAAACTGGGACACCCCCCGGTTTGTGGTGGTTGGTAATAATAAATTAATAATAAAATAACCAACCTTAATTACCTTAATCAAGTGCATAATTAAGGAATATTGTTTTGCACTCGGCCCATTCACATCATATTATTATTATTATTATTATTATTATTATTCATTCATTCATTATTTTATTTTGATTACCATGATTATTTGTAATTTGTGTTATTTTTCATTGTTGGTGTGAGTGCGGTGAATGTACAGCCTGTCTGTTTTCTGTAGATAAAACCCCCCAAAACATTTATTGAGCTTTAGACCTTTATAGACCGACCCCTGGTAGAATAGTTGTTTTTCAGTAGCTAAAAGGGATCTAAATAAAAACAAACAAACAAACCTGAACAAATGACAATGTATGCCTCTCTTTACTATTAGCAGGGATCAAATTGGTTAAAAATAGGGACACCAGGGACATTTCTTGTATAAAACAACTGGGGACAAATAATTTGTTTTGGATAAATCCACTGGGGACAGAGGACACAGGGCTCAAAACTGGGACTGTCCTGAGGAAATAGGGACGTCTAGTCACTCTATACTACTCAACTGTAACTTTAATGTTGTAATCGCTGATGTAGCTGTATATCTCTGTGGGACAATCACTGTTTTTGAAAGAAATTTCCACAGTTCCATAAATGTAGTACCTTATTATTTGTTTAATAATCTTTTCAGACTTTTCATATTATTAATCTTATGGCTTTAAGTCTTTTCAAATGACAACCATCACATCTTTGGGGTTAAATAACGGCACCACTTCCTAAGGCTATTGTGAAAACATTATTTCACTTTTTAAAATTTATACTGACGTTTAACTTTGTGCCAGTTTTTGTTTCATGTGGAAAGGCCCAATAATTGCAGAGATGTGAAACATAAACCAAGTCAACACATCTTCAATCTGACAGTTAAACAGCAAATTCCGAGCCTGATTCATCAGCCGGTTTCACTTCATGGAAACTGTCTGACCTCGCAGCATTAGGATTTGTTTGCTCGACAGTAGGCGGGTGCTTTTTTATTTAACCAATCGCTGCTATTTGGTCATGACGTATGTAATGCGCCGTTAACAGGGCTAACTGGTATATTAAGCTTTTCCCAAATTCCGTAGGAAGAACAATAATGTCTTTCCTCTTGATGAAATTCACCAAACATTCTCTTTGTTCCAGCTTTAAATCCTTGATCTTGGGAATCATAGACAACACAGAATGTTTGGATCTTCTCTGATTGGCTGGTGCCTGAACTCACACTTCTGAGGTTTTTGCAAACCATCTAGTGTATTCCGATTCCTGACCTAGTCGCTGGAGAGAAATTAAATTGAGTGGACACACTAGGTGGCACCAGCCTGGCTAACACATTCCACCTGAGAATTATAAGCTTTCCTCCAGCTCTGGTTAAACTAGAGACTAGAAACGTTCTACAAACTTGATTATTAACGATAAACATTCACAGAGAATCAACAGAATGCAGTGTAAAGTTATTTTCATTCTTGAGAGGATATTTATTTATTTATCACAGGTTAAAAAGAACTAGAAAATCAACTATTAAATCCCAAAACTTTACTAAATAAAAATGTTAAGTGACCAAAAATAAAAATGTAAGAACAGTTACAAATAAACTTTATTGCTCACAATAGACGTTGTCAAACCAAATATTAAAATATATGTCAAATCTGAACCTCACTGCCAACATTTAGTCCGATTTTATCCCTCTTAAACCAGTCTTAGTCTCACTTTAGACCTGATAAATCCTGATTTAGTCCATTTTATTCCAGTTTGCTTTGAACTTAAAAATTTCTGCCCTTTGGATCTGGCAGACAAAGCACCTTCTGAATCCTAGTTTAGTCCAGTTTCAGTTTAGAGTTCTTGTTTATCCAAGTCCTGTCCAAGTCCTGTCCTAATTTAGAAAAAAAATTGAGTCTATTCCTTTCCTGTGTTATGGTTGAGAGCAAATAGTTTAGTCCTCAGTCTAATCCAGTTAAGTCCTGGTCTAGTCCTCTTCTTTTTTTCTGGTTGACGTGGGAACACAGGTTTAGTTCTGGTTTGACCTTATTTAGTCCAGTTCCAGTCCTGGTCTACTCCTCTCCGGTCTTCTGGTTGATGTGGGAGCACTGGTGAAACACAAAACTGACCGCCGTATCCCAGGACAGTTTGAGCACTTGGTCTCGGAGCTCCTTTTTGTGTGAAGTGTGATGCCACTGGGAGAGGTCGCTGTTACAGTCCGCGTCCACCGGGGGGCGCACCTCTCTGTCGTTCACACAGCGTCTGCACTTGAACCGATCGTGGGTGTCGCTCAGCGTGTCCTCGTTCAGCGTGAACAGCTCCCGAAGTTCTCCGAGCGAAAAGTGCCTCTCCACGTCCGTCTCCTCGTCCACCACGCAGCTGCTCAGGGCCTTCTTGTGCGCCTGTCGCTGCAGAATCTTCTCTTCGATTGTCCCGGTGGAGAGGAGACGGTAGATGTAGCAGCTTTTCTTCTGCCCGTCCCTCCACACTCGCGCCATCGCCTGCTCGTCGTTGGCGGGGTTCCAGTCGGGGTCGAACATTACCAGACGATTGGCCCCGATGAGGTTGAGTCCGCACCCTCCGGCTTTGCTGCTCAGCATGAAGATGAACTCCGGGTTGGTGGGATCGTTGAACCTCTCGACGATCTTGGCCCTCTTTTTGATGGACATGGTTCCGTCTAGTCTCACGTACAGATACTTCCTGCTGCGGAAAAGCTTCTCAAACAGGTCCAGCGTCTGCGTGTAGTTGGACACGAGCACCACTTTGTCGTTGGTGGTGCTCTTCGTGATGGCCAGTATGTAATCGAGGACGAGCATTTTGCCGGAGAGATGCGGTTCCAGAGTTTTGGGGTTGTAGTTTTGAGGAAAAAGATCTAGAGCTCCTTCAAACCCGCTCTCTCCCTCCACACACTTGTCGTAGACCAGCGCAGGGTGGTTGCACAGTTTTTTGAGAGAAGTGATGGAGGAAAGAGAGGAGACGTTCATCTTTCCGTCCTGAAGTTTCTCAATAGGGTTGGCCTGCTTTAAGAAGTGCTGATACAGTTTACTTTGCAGAGGGGTCAGTCTACAGCACACCACCTGCTCTATCTTCTCTGGGAGATACTTGGATAGAATATCTGAGGTCCTCCTGATCAAACATCTATTGACGATCCCGATCAGCTCCTTTAGCTTCTCCTCACCCGCCTGACGGTCCTTCTCGCTCGCATCCGCGTCCCTTCCTTTGAGAATGGGCATCTCAAATCGCTTCTTGAACTCTTGCGCCGTACCCAGAATCCCCGCGTTAACGAAATGCACGAGACTGAAGTATTCCAGGAGGTCGTTCTGGATCGGCGTACCTGAGATGAGCACTCGTCTCTGCGCGCTCATAGAGTTTAATGCGTGGTACGTCTGGTTCTCTGAGTTTTTCAGCCGATGTCCCTCGTCGCAGATGATCAGACCGACTTTGCCTTTGTGCAGGACGTGCGCGTGCAGTCGGAACGTCTCGTAGGAGATGATAAGGATGGGCGTGGGCACTCGCAGACCGCGCTGGGAGATGAAGTTCGTCAGCTGCCTGTCGATCTCGTCCTTGGAGCCTCCGTCTATGGCGAGCGGCGTGACCCTGGTGCCCAGCCATTTGCCCACCTCGTTGTACCAGTTACGCACCAGACTCGAGGGCGACACCACGATCGCCTTCTCGATCTCCGGCTTGGCGTCGGGGCTTTGTCTCAGCAGCGTCCACACGAGCGCGATGCACTGGAGCGTCTTGCCCAGTCCCATCTCGTCCGCCATGATACACCCGAAGGACCCGGGGATGCGCCTTCCCGTGACACACTCCCATAGGAACCGGACGCCCTCCCTCTGGTGCGGGCGCAGGACTCGGGACAGCAGCGGGTCCACCACCACGTGCACCTCCAGCTTGTCCTTGTCGGCTCGGATCAGGTCGTGCGCGGAGAGGATGGGCGGCTCGTACAGCACCAGCGCGCCCTCTCCAAACGGGTCGTGCAGCGCCCTCCTCCCGCCCGCACGCTTCACACCCAGCGCCCGGAGCCCCAGCGGACCGGTGTAATTCGCGATGGGAACCTTAAACAGAGTTGGGGAGTAACAGATTACATGTACTGGAGTTACGTAATCAGAGTACAAATTACGAGTAACTGTATTCGGTTACAGTTACTGTTTCAATGAGTGGTAATTGGATTACTGTTACTTGGTTGAAATAAATGGATTACATGGAGGTATTTTCCTGTTTTCACATTTTCGGCTATTCCGTTTTTTTTGTTTTGTTTTGTTTGGTAATTCCACTCATTGCCGGACACTAAACCAGGTTTAAACCAGGACTAAAACCAGGTCTAATCCCAGGTCCAAACCAGGTCTAAACCCAGGTCCAAAACAGGTCTAAACTAGGTCTAAACCAGGACTAAACCAGGACTAAATCCAGGTGTTAAACCAGGTCTAAACTAGGTCTAAACCAGGACTAAACCGGGATTAAACCAGGAATAAACCAGGACTAAATCCAGGTCTAAACAAGGACAAAAACCAGGTCTAAAACCAGATCTAAACCTGGTCTAAACCAGGACTAAACCAGGACTAAACCAGGATTTAACAGGACTAAATCATGCTGCGTGGACCTGTCAATAATATTTTTAATACGGTTAAGTAAAGTCTGGGCTTTTCATTGTCTGTTAGCAGATAAAACATCTTATGTGAAGATTTCCTCATTTTTGCTTCTCTACAGCAAATCAAGTAATCCAAAGTATTCAGATTACGTAACTCACTTGAAGTAATTTAATGGATTACGTTACAAACTACATTTTGGAGTATGTAATCTGTAATGGAATACATTTTAAAAGTAACCTTCCCAACACTGACCTTAAACGGCCTGGACAAGATGCTCTGGATGAACCTCTCATGTTTTTCCCCGCTCGTACAGCTCCCATTGGGCTGCGCGCTCAGAGGTGTCAGCGGTTTTCTGTACGGGCTCAAATGCGTCAAAGTCACTTCTTTCTCGGTATGTTTCGACTCTCTCCAGTCCGGATCTTCCTCCTCTCGCTTTATTCGTTTGGCCACTTGACTCGGGGCCAAACTCCGTCGCATTTTGCAGAAAGTTGGGTCCGTTTGAACACCGCATTCACTCAAAAAAGTAGCGTCGGGAGCGCAAACTATCTATTTAACTTGCTTGTTTCGTTTAAAAGGTCGGATTAACATATCGTATCGTTAATCTTATATGCTCAGCCTCGGTTAAAGCTCGATTTATCAGCAGAAACAGTTTAAATCCGTAGTTTTCATCCGCCGGAGGTTGACACATTTTGCTCCGAGCGATCGCGCCTTCTTTTAAGCGTTTGTTGTGATTCCGGGTTGTGCGTCATTACGTCACAGTCATGGCGGCGGCGGACGGCTGGTTCACGGCGTTAGCTGTTGGAGTTTCTTTTCTGAAATGTCTCTTTATCGACGCGTAGTAAGTGCTTTTTTTGCTCCACTTTAATTGGCACTGATCTATCCGATGTGTTCGTAACGTTACAATAATTTAAGCATTGTTTTGAACGGAAACGGAGGCGTAGAAGTAGCTGACACTTAGCATTGGGCTAACGTGGCCAACTTTATCTCCACATTTGAAACGCTTCTCAATGAACGAAACAAAAATACATATTAGAAATTAAAAGGTTTGTTAGTGGGTTTATTTTCAAGTATCCACAACAATAATGCATCGTTAAATTAAATGATAAAAATGTTAAGATGACGTGTAGATTTGTGATTGTGGAAAGTCGCCTCAAGATGGCGCCATTTCTGTGATTTAACTTGGTTCTCAATTTTATTCATATACATTTATTAAACGAAATTAAAATAATAATAATAAAATAATAATCAAATTAAATATATAAATAAATATAAAAAAAAAATAAAAATACATACAAATGAAAAAATAAAATAAATAAATAATAATAATAATAAATACATTAACTAAAATAAAATAAAAAATAAAATACATTTTTAAAATTAAATTGAAAATAAATGCAACCTTAAATTAAATAATAAAAATGTTAAGCTGATGTGTAGATTTGTGATTGTGGAAAGTCGCTTTGAGATGGCGCCATTTCAATGATTTAACTTAGTTCTCAATTTTATTCATATACATTTAATCAAACTAAACTAAAATAATAATAAAAAAATAAAAATAAATATAAAAATAAATACAAATGAAAAAATTAAATAACAATAAAATAAATACATTTACTAAAATACATTTAACATTTTTTATTAAATAAAAAAAAAATATATATAAAATCGCTTTCATCGCTTTCACTAATAAATACATAATCAGATGCAACATTTTCCTGTCCGATATGTGAACTGATACAGAACAAGATTTTATTTATTTATTTATTTATTTATTTGAGACAGGGACAGCGCACAATTTTTGCATTTACCTTAACAGGAGAGATGCATTGTACATCAGGTTGTAGCATCAGTGCTAATTTCCACCTGTCATCCCTGGACAGGTTCATTGATCGATTGTATTTAACTGACCTTGACTATCAACTGTTCTGGAGACCTATGTAGCATGTTTTGGGGGGGCATTTGACTCCGAAGTAAACGTCTTATTAAAGCTTTATGTCTTGTAAATGTTTCTTTTTTTAACTACTGGTCCTGTTTTTTTGTTTTTTGTGTTATTTAAAGTCGCTCCACAGATTTCGAGGTGCACAGAAACTGGTTGGCGATCACCCACAGTCTCCCAGTGTCCCGCTGGTACTACGAGGTCAGTACTACTAACTCTACAACTAGTACTATTACTGATATAACTATTGCTACTATTACTACTACTACTACTGCTGCTACTGCTACTACTACTTCCGTCTTTGTAGGACTCATTTGTAGTTGAACAAGAAAATCCTGATAGTTCAGACTAAAGCCACTTGAATTAAGTACACCAAACCTTTTCCATTGATAATTGGTCTACTAACTGGACTGCATTAGATCTAAACCAGGTCAAAAGGAGTGGCAAACCAGCAGGTACTACAGACTCTAATCCAGTACTAAACCAGGTCAAGACATTTCTAGCCAAATAGAACTAAATAGGACTGAACTGAGATTGAACCAGGACTAAGATGAAACAGGACTGAACCAAGACTAAATTAGTACTAAACTAGGACACATTCCGGACCCGGTAGTAAACAGTCTAACCCATGTCTGGTCTTAGAGAACTATACCAGGACAAAAGAAATATTGAACCAGAACTAGGCTAGGACAGAACCAAGACTAAAGCCCTACTAAAGCAGGTTTAACCCAGATCTAAACCAGGTCTAACCCAGGTGTCTGGTCCCTTGTGCCTTTCAGAACACGTCAGAGTGGACCCTGGACTACCCTCCACTCTTTGCCTGGTTTGAGTTCGGTTTGTCTCACGTTGGACAACACTTTGACAAAAACATGCTTCAGATTCAGAAAGAGCCGTACGAAAGTGACGCGACTCTGCTGTTCCAAAGACTCTCTGTGATCTGCACCGACCTGGTCTACATCCTGGCTACAAGAGAGTGAGTCCCCACCTGTTTTAGACCTGGTTTAGTCTTAGTTTAAGGCCATCTCCATTATTTTCTATGTGCATGCATACTAGGGGGTGCAAAAATATCGGAATAGCGATATATCATATTGTTTAATGTGATGATACTGTATCGATATCATGGGCTGCTGTATAAAATATATCACCAAGAGTATTTTTAGGTAATTTTTTGCTAATTTTACAAAAAAAATTGTTAGAGAGCTACAGTTTTGTTGCTTGTTTAGAGGAAGGAAATTCTTTTATGCAATACATTTGAACTATTCACTGTTTTAAGAGCGTGGGCATGTTTCATATTAAATTGCACAAGAGGTTGTTCAACAAAGACTTTTAGTATCACAGCCATGATTTAGCTTTATTTTTTATTGAACCGTATCGAATTGATTTGTAATATATTGCATTGAATCAAAAGCGCACTGTATCAAGACATGTATCATACCGTGGCCTTTGTATCGAGGTATGTATTGTATCAGTAACTTCTGAATAATACCCAGCCCAATTGCACACACTGGGTGGTCTGCATGGACTGTGTTCATTGTGTCTTTATTGGAGTTTGGTGAATTGGGACGTGGCACATCGTTTGGAAAACACAAGGCTGTTTTACACTTGTGCAATGAGTACAGACACATCTCTGTGACTGACAGAAACACTGCTTTAATTATGGGGAGAAGGACAGAGCCACAAGAGAGGCGGGAAAGCACCAGCTTTTCTCCTCCCTCTCTGTGTAGGAAAGTGTCAAACCACTATCTTGCCTTTCCTGTCATCTCACTGTTGTGTGTCACATTTTATGAGTAATCTGCAAATAAAATGTCAATTCATCACTTCAAGAGTTATTTTAAAATCTGTTTAAGTGTTGTGATGTGTGGTGTTCAGTGTGGTCAAATGACTTTAGCCCTGGTCTAACCTCAACAGTACAGATATATTCTATACCTGTGCTGTTTTTCAGGTGCTGTCGTTGTGTTTCGGAGCACAAATCTCCTAAAGACATTTTGAATCGTCCTTCATTTGTTCTCGCTGTTCTTCTGCTCTTCAACTTTGGCCTCCTCATCGTGGACCGTATCCTAAGACTTGTTTGGACCCAACAGATCCTCTCTTAGTCATAGTTCAGTCCAGGTTTAGTCTTGGTTTAGTCTTGGTTCACTTCTGGTTCAGTCCTGGTTCAGTTTTAGATTTAGTCCTGGTTTAGTTTTCCTGAGTCTGTTGTGTCAGATATTCATTTCCAGTACAATGGTTTCTTGATGGGCTTCCTGCTGCTGTCTGTGGCCAAACACCTCCAGGTCTGGATCCATGCACTAGTTCTAGGTTCTAGTTTATTGAAATGTTGAGATCTGATGTTTATTTAACCCTGTGTGCCGTCAGTCCAAACACCTGCAGGGGGCGCTGTTGTTCTCTGCGCTGTTGAACCTCAAACACATTTACCTGTACGTCGCTCCAGCATACGGCGTCTACCTGCTCCGCTCCTACTGCTTCACCAAAGACCACACGGGTAAGACTTCCTGTAGACCTGGTTTAGACTAAACCAATTGAGGTCTAAACTAAAATCAATAAATAAAGGCAATACTAAAAATATAAAATGGATAAAAACAATAAATAAATAAATAAACACAGAGGACCACACAACTCACGCGGTGTTAAAAGCCACAGAATAAAAGTGGGTCTTGGGACGAGATTTAGGACGGACGTGGGTGGGGCAGATCGTTCCAGAGTTTGGGGCCGGCCACAGAGAAGGTCCTGTTCTCCTGGTTTTAAGTCTGGTTTTAGGCACCACGAGCTGGAGCTGGACCTCGGACCTCGAATCTGTGTAAATCTGGATGAGGTCCGAGACATAAAGTAGGGCCAGTCCATTCAAATCTTTAAAAACAAACAATATAATCTTAAAATCAATTCCAAAATGAACAGGAAGTCAGTGCAAAGACGCAAGGATTGGGGTAATGTGATCGCGCTTTTTGCTCCCTGTTAAAAAACACGCAGCAGAGTTCTGGAACTAATAGTAGTCCAAACGAGTAGAGATAAAAGCGTGCACGACCTGTCCAAAATGAAAATGGATAAAAAAGGTTTCACTTTGGATAAAAACTGGATTTAACAACAGAACTGACCTGCTTAAGTTTAAAATCATAGTCTATAGTGACGCCGAGGTTGGAGGCTGAGGGACAAATTTACACAGAATCTGACACACAGGAGCAGGAGATTAACTAAAGAATAAAAACTTAATAATTTTATCATTGATGAAGTTATGATTTGTATTTGTATGTCATTAACTTGTTCAGTCCTGGTTCAGTCCTGGTTCAGACCCTAATCCCTGCCTGACCCTCCCCTGTGTGTTGCAGATGGCCGGTTGAACTGGAGGAGCTTCAGTTTGCTGCGTTTCTCAGCTCTGGGTCTGATCGTGCTGTCAGTCACCGCTGTGTCCTTCGGCCCCTTTATCGCCATGGTAACTATCACGCAAACATGGACTGGCTTTAGTCCTGGTTTAGTCCTGGTTTATTTAGGTCATAAGTTCTTGCTTAGTCTTGGTTTAGTTCTGTTACAATCCTAGTTATCTCTGTCCTTTTTTAGTCCTGGTTTAATGTTAAGGTTTACATTTATTCCTTGTGAGGGGAATTCTTCAACCCGTCCTTCAATGTCACTGCCTTGAACAAACCCACCCAGACTAGGAATGGGCATTAAAATGTCGCCGATATGATTCATATCGTGATACAGTGCACTAAATCATGGCAAGTCTTTGTTAAACCACTTCTTGTGCAAAGTTCATATGAAACACAAACATTTTAATCATCAAAACAGTGAAAATGTCAAATGTGTCGCATAAACAAGTTTCCTTCCTCTGAACAAGTAAGAAAACGGTAATTTTGTAAAATATACCAAAAATACAGCAGCCCACAATATCATCACATCACATTAAATGATACGATATATATCAATATTTCATTATTTTTGCACACCCCTAACCCAGACACGGGGAGAACATACAAAGGCCTGGGAGTTGAACCCGGGACCTTCTTGCTGTGGGTTGAGCGGGAGTGACCTCAAGGAAAGAAGGCACCTGATTTGTTTGTTATTGATGTTCTTATCTTGATTTAGGGACTAAATTTGTGAAATAAAAAACAGGATCATGTGCAGTGGGTTAATGCAAACATTTTTAGGTCCGAATGAAAGAAAAACAAGCCTCACAGCAGCAACTACAGAGAGAGGCAACAGTTTTTCAGTAAAGTGAAATGGAGCCAGAGTCAATGGAGCCGGAAGTGTGCTCATACTCGCTTCCTGTTTGGAACATAGTGGTTATCAGGGATCCAGAGATACAGTCTATGGTCCCGTCTCAGTCCTTGTTTAAAACCTGATTCAGTCCTGTTTTGTTCTCTCCACAGGGTCAGATGCCTCAGGTTTTGTCACGTCTCTTCCCCTTTAAGAGAGGACTGTGCCACGCCTACTGGGCCCCGAACGCCTGGGCCCTGTACAACGCCGCGGACAAGGCGCTCACTGTGCTGGGTAAGACCCGGTTCAGTCCTGGTTCAGTCCTGGTTCAGTCCTGGTTCAGTCCTGGTTCAGTCCTGGTTCAGTCTTGGTTTGTTCCTGTTCTCAGGTCTTCACCTGGGTCTGGTAGAGTCTGGTCCTCGGGCCTCGATGACTGGAGGTCTGGTTCAGGAGTTCCACCACACGGTTCTGCCCTCGATCTCCCCCTCAGTGACTCTGCTCTGCACCGTACTGGCCATTCTGGTGAGTCCTGCTTTAGTCCAGCTTTAGTCCTGCTTGCGGACCGGGTTTAGACCTGATTTAGTCCAGAGGCATGTACTCTGAAACTGGCTGAACTTATCCTGGATGATCCTGGATTTTCTAAACGAAGCGGGGTCAGAAGCGGGGTCAGAGCGGGGGGGCGGGGGGGGTCAGAACGGGGGGCGGGGTCAGAATGGGGGCGGGGTCAGCATCAGTCGACCAATCAGATCAACAAAGAAGCAGAGAGCTGTAAAGATGCTCTGACCTCCCTCTCCCCAGACACTTCATCCAGCTCCTTTCATAATCCAGCTGAGAGCCGCCCTCTGGAGGCCACTTCAGCTCCTCGCCACATGGAGGAGCAGCGGCTCTACTCCGAGCTCCTGCCCCAAGTGAACTGTAAACCAGAATCACAAAATCTATGAGGAATTAAGAAATACTACCAAACAAAGAAAACACGGACGCTGCGTTCATGTGTGCGCTGTCATTTAGTGGCCCACAAATACACCCCGGAGAAAAATAATCAAATTGTCCAGAGACAAAAGACTCACACACATTACATTTAGCACCATTACATTTAGTGATTTTACAGACAGTGTAGTGCTGCTCGATTATGGAAAAAATCATTACCGCGATTATTTTGGTCAATATTGAAATCACGATTTTTCAAACTTTTTTTTTAAATTGCACGAAGCATTTATTCAGCATTTCTCTCTCTCTCTCTCTTATTGATAATTTATACAAAACTTTCAAATTGACAATAAATATAGGCGACAAATATGAACCTTGGAGCAGTTTTTCAATGTATAAAACATAAAATAACATAAAAGAAGGCAGAAAAACATAAATGTATCCAAAATAAACTATATATCCAGCTGTTCTACAATCTCTGTAATAAAAAATAAATGTACTATTTTATATAAAAAATATCCCAAAATAAACCTTGTTAGGCTTTCATTTCAACTCGATTATATGATTTTGGAGATCGTTTGACACACAAGTCGAAATCACATTCAAAATTCGTTCAGTGTTGAGTCCTGATTATTGTTTTGTGTCCACAGCCCGCCGTCTTGTACCTGATGTGGCGCCCGCGTTGCTCCGCCTCCTTTCTGCGAGCACTGGTCCTGTGTGCGCTCGGCTCCTTCCTGTTCGGCTGGCACGTCCACGAGAAGGCCGTGCTCCTCGCCATCCTGCCCCTCAGGTCAGGCATGGACCGGGTTTAGACCTGGTTTAGACCTGGTTTGAGATTTTCCACAAATGACCAAGAAATTTGAGATGAAATATAAACCTTTTTGTCCCTGTTTATTGCCGTAGCGTGCTGGCCGTGCAGAGCAGAGAGGACGCTGGGATATTTCTGGTTTTGGCATCGACTGGACACTACTCCCTGTTCCCGCTGATCTTCACCGCAGCAGGTACCAAAACTATCAATGACGAGGTCCATTCTCCTGCTATAAATCTCCAACAATAACATCCGGGAGGGAATCTGACTCTGTGTTTGTGTTTCTAGAGTTGCCACTGAAGTTCCTCCTGATGTTCTTGTTCTCAGTGTTTTCTTTCAGCTCGCTCCACAAACTGCACGGGTAAGTTCACTCTCTGCACTCCAGGGGGGCGCTTATCACAAACCTCACACCAGGGCTCGGCAATTAATCAAACTTTAATACATTTTTACCTTTTCTAAAAATGTGAAAAACAGAATTAGATTTAGACTTAGACAAATTTTATTGATCCACAAGAGAACTTATTTGGACACAGAAGCTCACTCGTATAAAATCTCAGCTCTATACAAGAGTAAGTCACGCTCTTATGCCTGTAACTCCAGCAAAAAACGACCGCGTGCCCCACAATCCAGAGCGTCTTCTACACGAATCCACTCAGGTGTCCCAGCACGACTTCAGTAAACTACAAAGCCGCACCACCCACAGAACACACAAACACACACGGAGCAGACAGGGACCGCACAGCGAAACACACCCACAGACACACTCATCACTCCACGCCGACGAGGAACGGAACGGAGGAACGAACCGAAAAAGCAAGTGCAATGTGCCACTTCTAGACACAACTGAACAACTGAGTCACTGCGAACACGCCGACAATCCATTGGTCCCAGACAGCACCCTCCCTACACGCCACAACTGAACAAAGCCCAGAGTCACCGTGAACGCCACAAACAAACAAAACCACTCACCCATCACACTGTTGTGTTTCCTTTAAAGTCCCACGCCGTTTATTTGTGAAAAAGTTTGAAAATAGACCATTTAATGACAGTGCGCCTTATAATCCAGAGCGTCTCATAGTGCTGAAAATACGGTAAGTAAGTTTTTTATTTATATATCGCTTTTCACAGACATTTGTCACAAAGACGTTTTACAGAGCATTATTTATTCACTCCAAACCCAGTGGTGTAAACTACTATTGTAGCCACACCTGCCCTGGAGCAGATGGACTGAAGCGCAGCTGCCAATCTGCACCATCGGCCCCTCCAACCACCACCATCACTCACACTCACACCACTTTTATATTAGGTAATGTGGGTGAAGTGTCTTGCCTAAGGACAAAACAACTGTTTTTGTGACTGGCGCCTCCTGTGGCTCCTGATTTTCCCAATGTCTCCATCCAAGAACTAACCAGGCCTGACCCTGCTGAGCTTCTGAAATCTGACAGGATCAGGCTTTGACAAGCCAGTCTGGCCAGTTGTGGATAAATTCTTCATGTTTATTCTTTGTGGACCTTGTTGGTTGAAGATTTGGTGATGGGGCAGATTTATGAAGCTCCTGTAGAATACGTCAGACATTTACACAGATATTTTGCCACAGAAAACCTTTAACCTGATGTTCTGCAAATCTACAGCGGGGCACTTCTGACCGTTGTGAAAAAGATCTAACCTCTCAGGCTCAAATACATTTTTAGTATCAGGAAAAATCTGATATTTTGGGAAAATGATCATATGGGGTAGTAATATACAATCCTGACTTTTTTTTTGAGAGAGACCTTCACATGCAGTGTGTTCTGGGATGTTTCAGATTTGCAGCATTGGCACAGTGTGGTAAATTAACACTGAAAACTGAAAATGATATGAGCGCTAACTTTATGTGCATACCACTTTTCATAACAATGAAAACATAAAGCACAGTGTAACAGCTTTACAGTGGCAGAACAACATCACTTTTTCATGTGGTGCTCCAAGAAACAATTTTTATCCTTTGTAAACAACAAAAGTACTTTGCACTTCTGACAGGCCGTTTGCGTGTAGCCGTTCTTGCACAGTCTGCATCGTCCACGTTTATCAGCATGGATGGGAGAAAAGGCTCCTGAGTAAAAAAGGCTCATAAAATATGGATCTGGATTAACTACCGTGTTTTCCGGGCTATTAGGCGCTCTGGATTATAGAGCACACTGTCATTAAATGGTCTATTTTCAAACTTTTTTCACAAATAAACCGCGTGGGACTTTAAATGAAACCCAACAGTGTGATGGGTGAGTGGTTTTGTTTGTTTGTGGCGTTCACGGTGACTCTGGGCTTTGTTCAGTTGTGGCGTGTAGGGAGGGTGTGTCTGGGACCAACGGATTGTCGGCGTGTTCGCAGTGACTCAGTTGTTCAGTTGTGTCTAGAAGTGGCACATTGCACTTGCTTTTTCTGTTCATTCCTCTGTTCCGTTCCTCGTCGGCGTGGAGTGACGAGTGTGTCTGTGGGTGTGTTTCGCTGTGCGGTCGCTGTCTGATCCGTGTGTGTTTGTGTTTTCTGCGGGTGGTGCGACTTTGTAGTTTACTGAAGTCGTGCAGTCATTTTTTGATGGGGTTGGAGACTTAAGAGCGTGTCTAATAGCCCGGAAAATACGGTAGTTCGTTTTTTAAACGGTTTTGCCCTAACTGTAAAGCAACAACTAGCATGCTGAAACACACTTCCTGATTCTTCGACAATATAACAGTTTGTAATTAAACGCAGACAGTACACAGTCTATCCTCTCTGGTCAATGATCGGTGGGATGTTTTGTCTTTGTCGTGTGTGGACTTCGTTTCCCATGATGCTTCTGTCCCCAGGCCCTCTCTGCTGTGTGCCCCGGAGCGCTGCTACCTGTTTGGTCTGGGTCTGGTGTGTGTGACCTGTGACCTGCTCCTGCCCCTATCGACAGTGAGCGCGCGCCTGCCGTTCCTTCCCCTGCTGGTGACGTCCGTTTACTGCGCTGTGGGCGTGGCCTACTGCTTCATCCGGCTCTACGGAAGCCTCCTGAGGACAAACTACAAGGTCAAAGCCAGCTGAGACCAGAGGGGATGTGGACCAAGTTTAGAGAGAGTTTAGACCTGGGTTTAGACCTGGTTTTTGACCAAGTTTAGACCTGGTTTGGACCTGGTTTGGACCTGGTTTAGACCTTTTTTTCGACCAAGTTTTGACTTTGTTTAGACCTGGTTTAAACCAGATTTAGACCGGGTTTTAAGAGGAGGTATTTTGCTTTATCAACTTTTTGGAGCTTTCTAAATCCGTGTGTTGTTCATTCATTAATTTTTCAATATAAAACCAAAATGCACCGCATACGGACTGAACCAGGACTGATCCCAAGACTAAAACAGGACTAAACCAGTGTCAGTCCTAGTCTGGTCCTGGTCTGGTCCCGGTCTCAGTCCTGGTCTTTTCGTTTTCTTATTTTTGGTTTTATTTTGAAAAACGAATCAACAAATGACACACGGATTTTTCTACCATGTTACAACATTGTTCCCTCCTCAAAAACATTCCTGAAGAGGCTTTAGAGTCGAGTTTGAGTAATTCGATTGATGATCTAAATATGTTGGACGTGTTTGTTGTTAATGCCCCATAAAGTCTTTAATCCAGGTTTAAAATCATGTTTAAGTTTCAGAGAAGACGTTAACTAAAGAACTGTTTTGTACTGCGTTTATGGAAATCAAAATGGTTTCTGGGTGTTATTTTTTTACTTTCATCGACGGTTCAAACAGAACAATGTCGATGATCAGATTTGTGCTTTTTGACACATCAGGACGAAACGGTCAAAGGGAAACCGAGATGTTTTGGGTTTGGGTTATGTTTTGGGTTCGTGTGCCATTCGGTTTTTTGAATTTCAATTAAGAACAAAAAAACGATAAAATTGGAAAACAGTTTGTTATTTCATTATTCTGCTTTAGTGTCCAAAAAAAAAAGATTTCGACCTCTATTTCCAATATTTAATAAGTTTATTTCAAATGACACCGATCAAAAAACAGTCTTGGTGCCTATTTTAATTTTGGTATTTTAATCTCTCTGACTTATATGAACTGAAACTGAAAAATAGTTGCGGTTTTGTGGACAAACACATTTTCTTTTATTGCGACACATTCAACTTTCGCGTGCTAGAAAGTCATTGTTGAACCCAGTGACGAAAACACTTTAAAAAACTATAATAAAAATATTTTTATATTATAGATCCATGGTCAACATTGCAGCAGAACTTACGGTGCAAATAAAACACAGAGAATAAAAGATCAAAATTATAATAATAGGCACCGAGACTGTTTTTAAATTGGTGTTATTTGACATAAACTTTAAATTAAATATTGGAAATTAAGGTTGAAGGTCCGTGTTCCATTTTTTCTTTTGAATTTCAATTAAGAAAGAAAAACAATAAAATGGGAAAACAGTTTATTATTTCATTATTCTGCTTTAGTGTCCAAAAAAACCCCCCAAAAAAACTAATTAAATATTGGAAATAGAGGTCGAAATGAAGTTTATTTCAGCTAACACCACTCACATAACAGTCTCTGTGCCTATTTTAATTTGGATATTTAAATCTTTCTGAATGATATGAACTGAAACTGAAAAATTGTTGTTGTTTTGTGGTCAAACATGTCGCCCACTTTTATAGCGACACGTTTATTTTTGGGGTCTTAGAAAGTCATTGTTAAACTCAGTGAAACAGGAAGCTGCGAGGTGATAAACTTTGTTCACTTGACAACACAGAACTATAATAAAAATGTTAGTTTTAATTATGGATTCATGGTCAACACTGCATCAGAACTTCTGGGACAAATAAACCAGAGAGAATAAAATATCAAAATTATAATAATAGGCACCGAGACTGTTTTTTAATTGGTGTTATCTGACATAAACTTTAAATTAAATATTGGAAATCGAGGTCGAAGGTTCGTGTACAATTAGTTTTTTGAATTTCAATTAAGAACGACAAAAAATAAAATGGGAAAACAGGTTCTTATTTCATTTTATTTTATTTATTTAGTGTCCAAAAAAACCCCCAAAAAACATTTTGACCTCTATTTCCAATATTTAATTTAAAGTTTATTTCAAATAACACAGTGCCTATTTTAATTTTGATATTTTATTTTCTTCAAGCAGAAGAACTTCACATAAACCAGAGAGAATAAAATATCAAAATTTAAATAGTCATGAGGCAGTTTTTTGGTGTTATTTTAAATAAACTTTAAATTAAATATTGGAAATTGAGGTCGAAATGTTTTTTTGTTGTTGTATGAAATAAACTGTTTTCCCATTTTATTGTTATTCATTCTTAATTGAAATTCAAAAGAACGAATTGTACACAGACCGTTGCAATCAATTTATTTATTTATATATTTTTTTATTTGACACTAAAACGAAATAATGAAATAATAACGCGTTTACACGTTTTATTGATTTTCATTCTTAATTGAAATTCAAAAGAACGGAGTCAAAAATGCCATTCATAAATAAACATTCCTCTTTCTATAAAAACTGGTTTGTTATTTTTAAATCACTTTTTTCCCTTGTGATGTCATGTGTTGTCTCTCTGTTTGGACACTATATGATTTTAAACCGTTGAACATGAAAGGCCTGTCTGCTCCTCTGACCTGTTTAGCCTTTTTGGGAAATGAGTTGCGTTTTGTGTCGACTCAGATGAAGTATTTTTAACTTTGCTCGAAGGCACTTTGTCCGGAAGTCTGAGGAAATTCAGAGGGCAGCAAACCCAGAACCCTGTAAACCCTGGAACTGCAGGTCACACAGGAATATGGTGAAATGTTGAGACCAGAGGCGGCGCTACGTTTAGGCAAAAGGGCGGCTGCTTAGGGCCCCCAAACCTGGAGGGGCCTCCAGTAGGTCTAGGTGATATGGAGCAACAAATCTATCTCGATATATTTTTTTATCTCGATATACGATATATATCTTGATATGTGTACAGGAAAAAATAACCCCCAAAACTTCTGCAAAAACAAATCTGCCAAAATTCCACAATGTTTTTTTTTTTTTTTTTTACTGAAATGCAAGAGGTCGGCAGTTTATGTAGGAACAAAGTGCTTCTGCTGCATTTAAGATTACAAAAAATCCTTGATTAAATAAATAATAATTTAACTGTAAAATAAAAGAAATAATACATATTTCCTTCTTTTCATTCATAAATAAAACAACTCAACTGAAGCTCATCTTTGCATTAACTCTGTGGACCGTATGATAACCATGAGCTCCTTCAGCAGAGGAAGATCAGGAGGTTCATTATTTTAACAGATCCATGTTCCTCACAGTGTAAAGAGCTGTGAGGTTTCCCACAATCCATTGCAGATCAAACCCAATGTTTCCAAACACTGTTGTACAAGTGACACTGCAGCAGATTATTCATTAAAATCTTCTGCATAAATAAACTTTGACTAAACTTTACAACATTTAAACCAAAATGACTCTAGAGCCACATCAGCCCATTTGAGATTATAATGTGTTTAATGTAGATTTGCCACATGTGTTTACATTTTACAGAAACTAAAGTTAAAACCACATGACTTATTTACATAAACAGCTCGCTCCTTGTGCTGTTGATGAGGTTCAGCTTCTGTCAGACTAAAGGGCATGACTCAGTGGAATATGAGGATGTGCTGCTGATGGTTTTGTCTGTAAATGATGGAAAAGATTTGTGGTGCAAGAAGTTTTTCGCTGGCACCAACTTTCGACACTCACAGGGGCAAAGAGGAGTGAATGAGACACAAGCAGCAAAATCAGGGAGGTGTGGGCGCGACGACAGAGAAGACAAACAAGTGAAGTGGTGAAATCACAATTGAATATAAGCATTATATCGATATATACGATATGTCAGAATACATATCAAGTTTTAAAAATATCTCGATATATTTAAAATATCGAGATATCGCCCACCCCTAGTCCCCAGCCGATTTCCCTCAGTGCCACTAAAGGTCGAGGCCTCAGAGCAATTTGACTTTCTCTCAATATGACATTAAGTGAGAGTTGTTTTACTTTTAAATAATAAACATAATAAAATAATCATAAGTAATGGATGTAAACAAAAATGTAACTGTAAATTCCGGACTATACACCACTACTTTTTTCTCACACTTTGAACCCTGTGGCTAAAAAAACGATGCAGCGATTATTTGGACGGATTATTTGTTTGGCACATTGTCCGTTCATATTTACGGTCTATGGTTTGGTGACACAGCGGATACACACAGCCTGAGTGAAGAAAACGCCGCTGTCTGTGCGAGTAACACATGGATCTAGGGTTCACATGACATTGCTGCACTAGCTTGTGATATTGTCAGAGCACTCAAATAGTTTATCTCCATGTGATAAAATAAGTTCTGATGCTAAATGAACATTAGTGAGGGGGATACGTCTTACCCGTGTGTGTAAACGACGAGAAGAAACATCTCAAACTTCAGTAGCCAAAGACATGGACACCTGCAGCTTATATTGAAGAGCGGTCTATATATGTACAGTTTTAAAATTTTGTTAAAATTTAGTTGATGTGGCTTATTTTCAGTTGCGCTCAATAGTCTGGATTTTATGGTAATTGCAACTAGGGCTGTCGCAGTTTGGGATTTTCTCCTGTGGTGCGGTACAATATCTCAACAGTGCGGTACGCTGTGATATCACACCCCCTCACCCCGTCCCTCGGAGTTATAATATTTTCAGCTACTCTGAAAACTCTCTCTGATGATGCACTTGTTGCAAATGCATGTGTGCCTGGGTTGTTGTGTGTAGTGTGTGTAGTGGGAGAAGTAACATTTGACTTTGGAACAAGTGTCACTGCATCTCTCCAGCTCTCACTGTGACAGCTCGGGTCGGGTCACAATCCTGCTCCAGGTCGGGTCAGAGTCCTGCACCAGTTCGGGTCAGAGTCCTGCACCGGGTCGGGTAAGAGTCCTGCACCGGGTCGGGTAAGAGTCCTGCACCGGGTCGGGTAAGAGTCCTGCACCGGGTCGGGTCAGAGTCCTGCTCCGGGTCGGGTCAGAGTCCTGCTCCGGGTCGGGTCAGAGTCCTGCTCCGGGTCGGGTCAGAGTCCTGCACTGGGTCGGGTCAGAGTCCTGCTCCAGAGTCAGAGTCCTGCACTGGGTCGGGTCAGAGTCCTGCACTGGGTCGGGTCAGAGTCCTGATTGGGTCGGGTCAGAGTCCTGAATCGGGTCAGGTCAGAGTCCTGCTCCGGGTCGGGTCAGAGTCCTGAATCGGGTCAGGTCAGAGTCCTGCTCCAGGTTGGGTCAGAATCCTGCACCGGGTCTGGTACCCGGGCGACGGCTGTACTTACCTCTGTGCGGCGCGGAGCTCTACGCCGGTCCTTTCGCCTGCGGTCACCTGACGGTCTACGCGGATGCATCTTGGTCCCGGGTTAGTTTTGGGTTAGTCCTGGGTTATCACGGGCGGTAATGAGTGGAATGTTTACGGGTCCAGGCGGGTGCGGGTCTCTAAAAATGGACCTGTGCAGGACTGTGGGTCTGGTCACGTTGGTCAGGTGGGCTTCGTAGCAGTGATTCATTTTTGCGGTTACTGCGACAGCCCTAATAGGCAAGTTTCATCTGACATCATTGTTATTAAAAGCCCGTGCTGCATGCTGGGAAATATTTTGGTCGGAGGCAAGAAACACGATAGCGGTTAAACACAGTGCGTAACCTCGCGTATTTCTCCCCGATAATGGTAAATTCCTGCTGCATTATCGGATGCACAAATAGAAGGAAAATGTCTTTTTCGTATTCCGAGTGAAAAGAACCACTAACGGTGAATTAAACGGCTTTCAAACATTCGCAGAGCAAACGTAGAAGATCCTAACAAACCGTGGACTCCAACAAGTTCGACAACACATCGAGCCTTTTGGAGGTTTTCATCTTTTCTGCTGTGAATGGTCCAGGAGTTTCCATCAAGTCATTGTGGATATCACCCAAGTGAATTTTGTCCAGGTAGTTGGTGATTCTGACCAGAAAGTTTGGTTTGGTCCAGACTCTGTCGGGGTTGAAAAGGGTGATTTGGCTCCATCGATGCTTATGACCAATTTCTGGTCAAATGGTCTTGGGTCCTCTGCTGTTAGAGTGGATAAATAACTGGGATCAATACCCTTTACGTGCTTTCTCGCTCCATCCGTCATGTTGAATTAGTGTTTCTTGCCGCCGACCAAAATAATTCCCAGCATGCAACACGCGCTTTTGTCAACAATGAAACTCGCCCATTGCAACCAGCAGTTCTTGTTATCTAGTACATTGTTTCCCAAAGACTGGATCACAAGAAATGTTTTGGGGTCGCCTATCTCATTAGAAATGTTGATATGCTGACATGTTTTATATAATTTCTAATCTTTTAGTTATTTTATTGACTATGTTGTTCCAATATTGCTGGTTCAATTGAAGGTTGAAAAGAAAAACAAATGGGCTACATTAAATCTCCAAATCGCCGACTTATGGATCCTTTTATTGCTGCTTCATTTTTTGTTTTTCATTGTTTAAAACTTGAGTAATACTAATTGTTCAGAGACACGATCACTCAGGAAACAATAAAATATCCTCATTAATGTTCAATAATGCTCAAATCCAACTTTATTTTGTGATTTGTGAATAATGTCTATGGATTTGAGACTTTTAAAATATGGGTCCCCAGAAAAAAGTTTTGGTAAACACTGATCTAGCAGGCTTCCTCACTAATAAAACAAGTTTCCAATCCACCATAATTCAAAGAAATCGAGATGTGCACGTCTCATGAACAACAGGGAAAAACAGACAATAAATCTATCAAAAAAAACCAGAAAGACTCAAGTTCACCTCAGGCCCCCAGACTCCGCCTCCGGTTGAGACACAAACATCAGTTCACAAACATCACAGTGTTTGTTGATCTAAATTTGGTTTATGGTTTTGTAAATACTATATTCGTCTCCACACTAACTGACTCCCCCTTCAGAGCGCGACCTCAACAAACTCAGAGAGCGGCCCACAAATGAAATGACTGCACATCAGGTTTGTCAAGTCACCGCGTTCAGTTTTGTGTCATGTTTTTGTGTATTTATGGAAAATGTCCGTGTGCTAAAATAATCCGTGTATCATTTGTTCAGTCGTTTTTCAAAATAAAATCAAAATTAAGAAAACGAAAAAATAACAGCTGTTTTAGTCATTATTTCTCTCCAAAACCAAAAATGAAAAAAAAAAAACAGAAAATAATTTGTTTTTTCCAGTTTTTAGTCTTGGTCTGGTCCTGGTCTGGTCCAAGCCCGGTCCCTTCCTCAGTCCCGGTCTCAATCATGGTCTGGTCTCGGTCTGAGTCCCAGTCTCAATCACGGTCTGCTCCTGGTCTGGTCCCAGTCTCAGTCCCAGTCCAGTCCCAGCCTGAGTCCCTGTCTCAATCATGGTCTGCTCCTGGTGTGGTCCCTGGCCTCAGTCCCGGTCTCAATCACGGTCTGGTCTTGGTCTGGTTCCGGCTTCAGTCCCAATCTGATCCTGGTCTCCGTCACGGTCTGGTTCTGGTCTGGTTCCGGCTTCAGTCCCGATTTGATCCTGGTCTCAGTCACGGTCTGGTCCTGGTCTGGTATCAGTCCTGGTCCTGATCCCTGTCTCAATCCTTTAGTCCTGGTCCTGGACCTGGTTTAGTCCTGGTTTAGTCCTAGTTCAGTCCGTATGCGACGCAAAACTCCTGTATCACAATTTAAGTCAAGTAAACGGGAATTTTTCATTTAAACACAAAATCGAAAATTGAAAAAACAAATCTTTTTTTTCTTTTTTTTTCCTGTTTTTTCATTTTTAATTTTGGAGACAAATATTGAAGAAAACTGTTGATTTTTCGTTTTATTATTTTTGGTTTTATATTGAATAACAAATGACACACGGATTAAAAATCTTGACACGTTTTCAAATTTGTTTTAAACATTTTATTTACGTAATAAACATTTACACAAGCAAAAAAATAAAAAATTTCTGAATAAATGTAAAAAAAATATATTGTCCCTGAAAAGCTTAATCACAGATGAGCGAGATTTTCACAGATTTTCAATACATTTGGTTTAGTCCTGGTTTAGTCCTGGTTTAGTTCAGGTCTTATTAACACATTTTAGGGGGCAGTTAGGTCTTGATCCGGTCCTGGTTTGGTCCTGGTTCCGTGAGTCCGGTCGAGGCGAGTTCATATCGTTTCATTTCTCGTTTTTTGTTTCGTCTCTGAATCAAAACCATCATCAAGATAAAAAACCAACCGCCGCAAAAAAACAGCAGCTGAAGACCCAGGAACCTGCAACAGAAGAAACCTGGTTTAGTCCTGGTTCAGACCTGGTTTAGTTCCGATTTAGTCTCGGTGTAGTCCTGCTTTAAGTCCTGCTTCAGTCCTGGTTTAGTCCTGGTTCAGACCTGGTTTAGTCCTGATTTAGTCTCGGTTTAGTCCTAGTTTAGTCTCAGTGTAGTCCTGCTTCAGTCCCAATTTAGTCTCGGTGTAGTCCTGCTTAAGTCCTGGTTTAGTCTCGGTTTAGTCTCTGTGTAGTCCTGCTTCAGTCCTGGTTGAGTCCTGGTTTAGTCTCGGTTTAGTCCCGGTTTAGTCTTGGCGTAGTCCTGCTTCAGTCCTGCTTCAGTCCTGCTTCAGTCTGCTTCAGTCCTGGTTTAGTCTCGGTGTAGTCCTGCTTCAGTCCTGGTTGAGTCCTGGTTTAGTCTCGGTGTAGTCCTGCTTCAGTCCTGGTTGAGTCCCGCTTCAGTCTCGGTGTAGTCCTGGTTTAGTCTCGGCGTAGTACAGCTTCAGTCCTAATTGAATCCTGGTTTAGTCTCGGGGTTGTCCTGCTTCAGTCCTGGTCGAGTCCCGGTTTAGTCTCAGTTTAGTCCTGGTTTAGTCTCGGTGTAGTCCTGCTTCAGTCCTGGTCGAGTCCCGGTTTAGTCTCGGCATAGTCCTGCTTCGGTCTTGGTTGAGTCCTGGTTTAGTCTTGGTTTAGTCTTAGTCCTGCTTTAGTCCTTGTCGAGTCCCGGTTTAGTCTCGGTGTAGTCGTGCTTCCGTCCTGGTTTAGTCCTGGTTTAGTCTCGGTGTAGTCCTGCTTCGGTCCTGGTCGAGTCCCGGTTTAGTCTCGGTGTAGTCCTGGTTTAGTCTCGGTGTAGTCCTGCTTCGGTCCTGGTCGAGTCCCGGTTTAGTCTCGGTGTAGTCCTGGTTTAGTCTCGGTGTAGTCCTGCTTCGGTCCTGGTCGAGTCCCGGTTTAGTCTCAGTGTAGTCCTGCTTCAGTCCTGGTTTAGTCCTGGTTTAGTCTCAGTGTAGTCCTGCTTCAGTCCTGGTCGAGTCCTGGTTTAGTCTCGGCGTAGTCCTGCTTCAGTCCTGGTCGAGTCCCGGTTTAGTCTCGGTGTAGTCCTGCTTCAGTCCTGGTTTAGTCCTGGTTTAGTCTCAGTGTAGTCCTGCTTCAGTCCTGGTCGAGTCCTGGTTTAGTCTCGGCGTAGTCCTGCTTCAGTCCTGGTCGAGTCCCGGTTTAGTCTCGGCGTAGTCCTGCTTCAGTCCTGGTTGAGTCCCGGTTTAGTCTCGGCGTAGTCCTGCTTCAGTCCTGGTTTAGTCCTGGTTTAGTCTCGGTTTTGGACCTGTGTCTGAAGAGATCCATGTCGTAGTAGAGACAGGAAGTTTGTTTGTTGCACTTCCTGCCCCAGAGGAGGCACGTGGTGTCGATGACTCTGCCGTAGAGCACCGGACCGGGGAAGAACGCTGCCCACAAACAAACAAACAAACAAACAAACAAACATGAGCAAAATGTCCACTGCATTTGACCCATTCTTCAATGTCTTTGGGTTAAACTTGTCCTGGTTTAGTCCTGATTCTGTCCCAGTTTAGTTCTGATTTAAACCTACATTTGACCCATCCTTCAGTGTCTCTGGGTTAAACTGGTCTTGGGTTAGTTCTGGTTTAAACCTGCATTTGACCCACCCTTCAATGTCTTTGGGTTAAACTGGTCCTGGTTCAGTCCTGATTTTGTCCCAGCTTAGTTCTGGTTTAAGCCTGCATTTGACCCATCCTTCAGTGTCTCTGGGCTTAACTGGTCCTGATTCAGTCTTGATTTTGTCCCGGTTTAGTCTTGGTTTAAACCTGCATTTGACCCATCCTTCAATGTGTCTGGGTTAGACCTGCATTTGACCCATTCTTGAGTGTCTCTGTGTTAAACCTGCATTTGTCCCATCCTTCCGTGTCTCTGGGTTAAACTGGTCCTGGTTTAATTTTGGGTTAAACCTGCATTAGACCCATCCTTCCGTGTCTCTGAGTTAAATTAGTCCTGGTCCAGCCCTGATTCTATCCTGGTTTGGTCCTGGTTTAAACTTGCATTTGACCCATTCTTCAGTGTCTCTGAGTTAAACTGGTTCTGGTTCAGTCTTGATTCTGTCCCAGCTTAGTTCTGGTTTAAGCCTGCATTTGACCCACCCTTCAGTGTCTCTGGGTTAAATTGGTCCTGGTTCGGTCTTGGTTCTGTTCCGGTTTGGTCCTGGGTTAAACCTACATTTGACCCATCCTCAAGTGTCTCCGGGTTAAACTGGTCCTGGTTCAGTCCTTATTCTGTCCTGGTTTAAGCCTGCATTTGACCCATCCTTAAATTAGTCCTCCTTCAGTCCTGATTCTGTCCCAATTTAGTTTAGTTCAGTCCTGGTTTAACCTGCATTTGACCCATCCTTCAGTGTCTCTGGTTTAAACTGGCCCTGGTTCAGTCCTGATTCTATCCCAGTTTAGTTCTGGGTTAAATCTGCATTTGACCTATTCTTCAGTGTCTCTAGGTTAAACTGATCCTGGTTCAGTCCTGGTTATGTCCCAGTTTAGTCCTGGGTTAAAACCTGCATTTGACCCATTTTTTTGTGTCTCTTGGTTAAACTGGTCCTGGCTGAGTCCTGGTTCAGTCCTGGTTCAGTCCTGGTTCAGTCCTGGCTGAGTCCTGAGTCCTGGTTCAGTCCTGGCTGAGTCCTGGTTCAGTCCTGGCTGAGTCCTGGTTCAGTCCTGGTTCAGTCCTGGCTGAGTCCTGGCTGAGTCCTGGCTGAGTCCTGGTTGAGTGAGTAATGCAGTGAAGTATGTGTGTCAGTTAAATGTTACGTAAACACAAAATACTAAACAGTTGCTATGGCGACAGATCAATGATTGTCACCTGTTGATTAATACTTTGTGATTTGTGATTTCACGCCGGAGGAAATAACAAAAAAACTATCAGTGACTGTAATGTTATTTGTGAAAGATGTGAGCACAAATCAGGTCAGCTCTTGTAATTTCAGCTGAACCTGTTTTTTTCTGCTCAGGTTGTTTAAATAAATCTCAGATTAAAGTTTAACAAAGGCTCAACAGTTTAACAAAGACTTCCTTCAGCGTCACACGCCCAGATAATGTTCTGTGTGATTTAAGTGAGGATTAAATAAGAATGAGCCGTGTCTTATGTGGTTTTAACACACGCCATAGTGTTCCTCCGCACTTACACCACACTTACACCACACACACCACTTACACCACACACACCACTTACACTCCACTTACACCACTTACACTCCACTTACACCACTTACACACCACTTACACCACTTACACTCCACTTACACCAGGCTTATATCACCACTACAAACTGAAATGTGTCACATGTGAGTTTAAAAATCGTTTCCCTGCCTGTAAACATCTCAAATATCAGATATTTCAATGTTTTAAATCAAACATGTCAAACTCAGGCCCGCGATATTTTATTTGACCCGCAATATAATTATAGTGGGCCCGCGATATTTAAATTGCGATGTAATTATATTTGACCCGCGATATTTGACCCGCGATATAAATATATTTGACCAGTGATATTTGACTCGTGATATAATTATATATGACCTGCGATATTTGACCCACGATATAAATATATTTGACCTGCGATATAAATATATTTGACCCACGATATTTGACCCGCGATATAATTATATTTGACCCACGATATGAATATATTTGACCCACGATATGAATAGATTTGACCCACGACATGAATAGATTTGACCCGCCATATAATTATATTATTATTATTAATATTATATCTTAAAAGAAGAGAAGACATACAGATGTTGAAAATTTTCAATAAATATTTAGTTTGGCCCACGACTTAGTCTCAGTTTTTAATTTTGGCCTGTTTGAGTTAGACACCCATTTTTTTAACGCAAAACCTACTTCAAAATATGATGAGTTATCTCCTGACAGACACATACACAACAACACAACTGTCGACACAAACGAGCGGCCCCGCTGTCTTTATACCGACCAGCCACTGAGCACGTGCGGACAAGCCGGATGTAAACAAAAACAACCTTTCCTCGTATAGAGTTCACCTTCAGATTTTATTATAGTTCTGTGGTTTTAACCATTGTTGGGAAGTTACTTCAAAACTGTAATGTGTTATTTATTTATGACGTGTTTCTGTCATTTCAAAGTGATTTGTTACTTTACAATATTACTGTGTTTAAAATGTAAAATATTACAGCAGCACTTTAACTTACTCTCACCAAAATAACTGTGAAGATGCTGGACTTTTGCACCTTGTATGGACTGAACCAGGACTGAACCAGGACTGAACCAGGACTGAACCAGGACTAAACCAGGACTGAACCAGGACTGAACCAGGACTAAACCAGGACTGAGCCAGGACTGAACCAGGACTAAACCAGGACTAAACCAGGACTGAGCCAGGACTGAACCAGGACTGAACCAGGACTAAACCAGGACTAAACCAGGACTGAACCAGGACTAAACCAGGACTGAGCCAGGACTAAACCAGGTAAACCAGGACTAAACCAGGACTGAGCCAGGACTGAACCAGGACTAAACCAGGACTGAGCCAGGACTGAACCAGGACTAAACCAGGACTAAACCAGGACTAAACCAGGACTGACCAGGACTGAACCAGGACTAACTAAACCAGGACTAAACCAGGACTAAACCAGGACTGAGCCAGGACTGAACCAGGACTGAACCAACACTAAACCAGGACTAAACCAGAACTGAACCAGGACTAAACCAGGACTAAACCAGAACTGAACCAGGACTGAGCCAGGACTGAGCCAGGACTGAGCCAGGACTGAACCAGGACTGAACCAGGACTAAACCAGGACTAAACCAGGACTAAACCACCCAGAGCGTGTGAAGCGGTTCGCCCTGTGGAGTTCGGAGTTCTGCGTCGGTCCTTTCGCCCCCGCGGTCACCCGACGGTTTACACAGGCGCGGTGATTTTAGCAAATTTGTATGAAGAAAAAAGAAAAACCCACCACTTCAATCCAGGTTAAAAAAGCTTTGTGACGCATGTTACTCACATTTGTACAGAGTAAAATATTACAGTTTTTCCCCTGTAATGCCGAACATTACTGCGTTACAGCAAAAATCGAAGTATTACAGTAATTTGTTACTTTTATAACACGTTACTCCCAGCACTGATTTTAACGCACAGTAGTTACACATTGGAATTCTCACTGAATGTGGTATTAGCATTAAGTTTAATTTCGAGTAAATTTGCCAATAAACATGCAGTTTGTTTCTTATTTTAACTGTGGGAGCACCTAATTAGCACAATATTATGCAAAATTAACTCTTGTGAACCAAGTTATGATGTTCCTTCCTCAAAAACAAACTAAACCTGGAGTCATAAAGTGTTTTCCTGTAAACTGCTCCTTTTACTTTTATTTCAGTAAATTTCTGGCAGTTCCAGGACTGAAATGGTCTAAATGATTCCAGTGAAAGTGTGTGGAGTTTAAACACACACAAGTGAAGATGATGCAAGTTTTGAGAGTGAAAGTGAAAGCATGTGTGGAATAAATGAACTCTGCGTGGAAGGAATGTGACACCAACTGCTGTGACGGAACGATCTGCCAGGAAAAACTGACTCTTCTACTCGAATCTCTCATCTGTTCCTCTGCACCTTCTGCTCCCGTGACCCTCTCGTCTTTATCGTCTGGACCCCCTGAACCTCTGACCTTCTCTTCTTCATCGTCTGCTTCCTCTGACCCTCTTGTCTGCATCTTCTGCTCCTCTGGCCTTCCCGTCCTCCTCTACTCCTCTTCTCCTCTCTTCCTGCTCCCTTCCTCCTCTTCCTTCTCTCCTCCGCCCCCTCCTCTTTTCTTCCTTTTGTTTTCCTCCTCACTTCCTCCTCTCCTCCGCCTCCTCCTCTTGTTCTTACCCAGGACTCTGAAGAACATGTACTGAAGTCCAACAGCGAAAGATTTGTCCTCCACCGGAACCGACCTGAGAACAGGAAGAACACTTTACTGTCATCGGTTAAGTAGTAGTAGTAGTAGTAGTAGTAGTAGTAGTAGTAGTAGTAGTAGTAGTAGTAGTAGTAGTAGTAGTAGTAGTAGTAGTGGTGGTAGTAGTAGTAGTAGTAGTGGTAGTAGTAGTAGTAGTAGTAGTAGTGGTAGTAGTAGTAGTAGTAGTAGTAGTAGTATTTGTAGTACCTGAGTATGATGATGTAGTAGTAGTAGTAGTAGTAGTAGTAGTATTTGTAGTACCTGAGTATGATGATGTAGTAGTAGTAGTAGTAGTAGTAGTAGTAGTAGTAGTAGTAGTATTTGTAGTACCTGAGTATGATGATGTAGTAGTAGTAGTAGTAGTATTTGTAGTACCTGAGTATGAATGTAGTAGTAGTAGTAGTAGTAGTAGTAGTATTTGTAGTACCTGAGTATGATGATGTAGTAGTAGTAGTAGTAGTAGTAGTAGTATTTGTAGTACCTGAGTATGATGATGTAGTAGTAGTAGTAGTAGTAGTAGTAGTAGTAGTAGTAGTACCTGAGTATGATGATGTAGTAGTAGTAGTAGTAGTAGTAGTAGTAGTATTTGTAGTACCTGAGTATGATGATGTAGTAGTAGTAGTAGTAGTAGTAGTAGTATTTGTAGTACCTGAGTAGTAGTAGTAGTAGTAGTAGTAGTAGTAGTATTTGTAGTACCTGAGTATGATGATAGTAGTAGTAGTAGTAGTAGTAGTAGTAGTATTTGTAGTACCTGAGTATGTAGTTGTAGTAGTAGTAGTAGTAGTAGTAGTATTGTAGTAGTGAGTATGTGATGTAGTAGTAGTAGTAGTAGTAGTAGTAGTATTTGTAGTACCTGAGTATGATGATGTAGTAGTAGTAGTAGTAGTAGTAGTAGTATTTGTAGTACCTGAGTATGATGATGTAGTAGTAGTAGTAGTAGTAGTATTTGTAGTACCTGAGTATGATGATGTAGTAGTAGTAGTAGTAGTATATTGTAGTACCTAGTAGTAGTAGTATGTAGTAGTAGTAGTAGTAGTAGTAGTAGTATTTGTAGTACCTGAGTATGATGATGTAGTAGTAGTAGTAGTAGTAGTAGTAGTAGTAGTATTTGTAGTACCTGAGTATGTGAGTAGTAGTAGTATAGTAGTAGTAGTAGTAGTAGTAGTAGTAGTAGTAGTATTTGTAGTACCTGAGTATAGTATAGTAGTAGTAGTAGTAGTAGTAGTAGTAGTAGTAGTAGTAGTAGTAGTAGTAGTATTTGTAGTACCTGAGTATGATGATGTAGTAGTAGTAGTAGTAGTAGTAGTAGTAGTAGTAGTAGTAGTAGTATTTGTAGTACCTGAGTATGATGATGTATGAAGGCGTGTGGCAGAACGAGGCGACGAAACACGTCAGAGACACAAAAACCATAAAGACCAGGATGAGTTTTGAACACGGACTCCCACAGGTCCCCTGCGTCGCCCAGGACCCACCTAGACCCGGACCAGAGTCTAGTCCTGGAGACCCAGACACACAGCCACAGTCTGTGTAGTTCTGAAAAACAAAAGAGAAGTGAGGCTCCTGCCAAACTCATGACATATTTACATCACCGTGTTACATTTTATTGTTTTGAAAACACTGTATTTGCCAAAAACAATATACAGAGTGTCTGGAAAAAAATCACATCTTTTTGCAGGCCAATAATTTTGGCAATTCTTATTGAAATAACCACAAATGTATATATTGTTTTTAATTTAATGTTTTATTTTTTCGTTCTGTTTTCAGGTTGAGCCATTCACTCCCAAAGAGAAATCATTTTGTGTCTTGGAATCTGCTCACACACACTCACCCAAGACTCTGCAGCCTTCAATGAAAAATTTAGAAAAACTTCACCAACTGGCAACACAAATTTGCACTTGGTACTTGGGGGGATGTAACAATAACCGAAATATTGATATCTTATTGTTAAAGTTCTCACAATAACATCATGGACCATCACAATATATCGAATCACTTTGCTTAAATGAAGAGTTATGATGCAGCAACAGCTAAAAGACAGAGAACTACATAGACCATGATCCTTTGCTCCATTTCAATGTAGACTACAAGAAGAAATAACAGTTCTAACACTTTAAAGTCTTAATTCTTTGGATTAAGTCTTGTCGAGACATTTTAAGAGGAAAAAGTCACATAGTCACAAGTTTTGTTAGCCACCACAAAATATCACAATAAATATCGTACTGTGAGGTTCATACCGTGACGATATCGTGTCTTGAGACTTGGATATTGTTACACCCCTACTTGGTACCAAAAATTTCAAGAGAAAAGCTTCTTAAGCTATCCTGATTTATCAGCTGGTTTCACTTTGTTTCACTTCGTAGAAACCGTCTGACATCACAGTGTTAGGATTTGTTAACTCGACAGCAGGCGAGTACTTTTTTTTTTTATTTAACCAATCGCTGCTGTTTGGTCGTGACGTATGTAATGCATTATGGATAACTGGTATATTAAACTTTTCCCAAATCCTGTAGGAAGAAGGACAATAACGTCTTTCCCCTTAATAAAAATCACCAAACATTCTCTTTGTTCCGGCTTTAAATCCTCGATCTCAGGAATCGTGGACAACATAGAATATATAGCTCTTTGCTAATTGGCTGGTGCCCGAACTTGCACATCCGGGGTTTTTGTGAACTGTCTATTGTATTTTGATTCCTGACCTAGTCACTGGAGAGAAATGAAATTGAGCGGAGGCACTAGGTGGCGTCAGACTGGCTATCCTTATGCAGGGTTCAAGGATTACATATGTGTGCGAGCAGATTCCAACACGCAAAATGACTTCTCTTTGGGAGTGAAGAGCTCGACCTGAAAACAGAACAAAAATAAAACATTAAAGGTTGTATGGAGTCTTTTTATTTTTTAGTTTCAAATTGTCAGTGAAAGTTTAAAATACCGTTACAGAGACGCAGCAGCTTTGTAATTATGATGACAAAAAAAAAAAGAATTAAAATCTATCAACTGTGGATGTAGTGAGGCCAGAAAAACATCAGCCAAGAGATAATGAGGCTCTCTCATTTTCTATTGGCTGTTAGGTCCCTATGTTTCAAGTGTAACTGACTCGCCGGCGCTCGGGGATTACGTGGTTTATGCAGCGGTTTTTAGAGGCTTTTTCAAACTGTAGCTTCCTTGCAGTTTGCACAAAATTTGTTGCGATGGCGGAAGAGAATCCACGACCAGTTCGCTGCAAAAGAAAGTCGTTTTTTTGAGGTCGCTGAAAGAAGAAGAGAAGGGGAAAAGGCGCGAAGACAAACTGAGGTGATTCTTGGAGATTCCTTCCAGCGATTGTGCGAATGAAACAGGCGAAGGGTCTAAAAACTGATGCGTGGGTCACAAAATTATTTCTAGACAGGTCACTTCAACAGTAATTCTGAACGCACACTGGCTGTAAACAAATGTGATTTCTAGAGTAAAGAGGCGGGAGGAGATGTTTCTACTGAGGGAGCTGTGGAGGAGGAAGGTGGTGTCACAGATGCACAACATTTGAAAAAGGACTGTCGCTGTATTTCTCTTTCCTTAAAAAATCCTCTATACAACCTTTAAATCTAAAATCTGGATCTGTTTCTAGACATTCTGTGAAAATTTGGGGTTATTTCAACAAGAATTGCCAAAACTATCGGCCTGCAAACTGATGTCAAATTTTTTGGGACACCCTGTATTAACATGTTTTATAAGTTTCCCCTCTCTCTTTGCTCGCTTTATATTTTTTGAGAAAGTCGATAAATTAGATGATTCGTTCTGGGGAGGGGGAGACTCACACTGGGGCGTCCGGTCTTGGGGTCAGTCTCCTGTGACTTGCATCCTGCGTGACACGGAGACCGGAACTCCACCCCGTCCGAACCGCACACCGGGTTAAAGGAGTCCTCCGGGCACCAGCAAGACCCACACATCGGACCCGAAACTGGACCGGAGACCGAGATGGGACCAGAGACCAGGTCTGGACTACACAGAGGAGAAAAGGTTCATGCAGGTCCAACCACATCCCAACATCTGCAGATTAATTACACTGTAAAATTCAACACTAGGGTTCACCTGCTTTCAGCTCATTTATTTTACTCACAGCTACAAATCTGTGGATCTTAATGATTGTGGTAAAGTAACTGATACTTTCAGGGCGAAAAAAAAAAGCACATTACTCATCAGTAGACTAAGGTTAACTTGAATGAGACGAGTAACTTCAACAGTTCCCCGTTTACATGAGAGCTTTAATTCCAATAAAAAAATAATTTAATTAGAAATAAAAATGTATTCCGCTTTAAAAAGTGACTAAACTGACTGATTCATTGGCACAGCTTCACAACACGAGCTCTAGGAATGAAAATTAAAGTTCCCTGTGGCGCGATTCTTTAAGAAACCCAGGCTTAGTTGGGATTAGCGTTTTTTTGGGTGGCACTTACATGTGTAGAATTGATCAGATCTTTAGGGGTAAATATGAAATGTTAACTCTTTCCACTCATCTTATGGTTTGGTTTTATAGTTTTTTTTAACATTCAAAATCCTGTAAGTGCATTTATTGTCGTCTCTTTTTTACTGACTCTGGATGGTGGTTTCAGATTTTATTTTAAGCCCCCAAAACGGCGTCACCTTCTAAACGAAAGGCACATCCGATAAAATATTTTGGCGTTTTAACTGCAAGCGTTCTCGTGTAAACAGGCGGGCCCGGTCAAGCAGAAGTAAACAGCAAGGCCAAAAATTCAAGTGAATGCATCTGATATAAAAATGTATTGAACAGATACATATGTACTCTAGTTTATGAAACTGTTGACCTTTTTTCTGTACCATTTTTGGTTCTAAAGTTCCATATGTTTTAAACAGACCATGTATGAAACATGGAACACAAATTATTTCCCAAATTTCAAAGACCTGAAAATCATGTCAATAAATGGATGTATTTCATCATATCTTGTGTTATTCCATCTTTGAACTGTTGATGAAGGTACATGATTTTTTTTTTTTTAAATCATGGAAGAAAAAAGTTGACAAATGATACAAAATCCTGCACCTTCTACTTGTTTGTACAATTTTCCCTCCGTTACTTTTCCCTCCGTTACCATGACCTTTCTAAATAAAAAATCTCATGAGTCAAAAAGTAAGAGGTTTTTCAACCTAATCTTGTACCATATGGTAGAAAACTATATGAAGCAAATATTCAAACCAGTTTGTTAAGGATATGGAAGTGAGAACCAAGAGTTATCACTGTTTGGATTTATTGCCCAAAAAGTGCTGCATATTTCATTCCCTCCGTTACCGACATGAGTTTTTAAATTTTTTGTCAACAAGTTGAAAGAATATCACAGGTTTAACTTGACCCTGTTGGAGTGTAACTCTTTCCTACATTCTGATACTTTACTTATTTCAATAGTCCCTCTAGTTTCTGAATAAGAGACATTTGAATTGAAGTGAGGTCGACTTGTTCCCTGGTCCTCGAAGGTTTGACCAGGTTTTAAATTCACCCTGTGTGTGTGTGTGTGTGTCTGTCCGCCCGCAATAATTCCGCCATTTATGAACCAATTGTCACCAAATTTGGTACGTGGGTCAAGCCCCTGTGCCCGATGTCGCAAAAAAAAAAGTTTGGTGACGATCCAAGGTCATTTGAGGTCAATTGAAAGGTCATGACATTATAAGGATAAAGGCAATTTTGGCAATTTCTGAACCATCTGTGGGCTAAAATATTCACCCAATCATCACACAAGTTGGCACACAGAATGTTACAGGTTGAAACCGGTCAAGGTCACTTGAAGGTCAAATATGTGTTTTTAGTCATAACTCCGTGAAGTATCGAGCTCGAGCAGTGGGAGTGGTCTCAAAATCTCAGAAAAATGATTATCTATTTATAATTCAAATGTATTTGTGTAGTAAAATATGAATAGTTTTCGAGATAATCACTAATTATAACAGTTTCTTTCTCTTTCTCTGATTGCGCTTGTTAGATTTTACAGTGTAGAGACGTTTGACCCGCCCCCGTCTCAGTCTGACACTACAGGGAGACGGGAGGACGGGAGGGCATCTGACACACAGGAGGCGCGTTCAAACCTGATGGCGTTCCGCGGGTAGACGCCGTGCACGTTCTGGGTGGAGCAGCCGATGAGAGGAGCGGGGCGGCGAAGAGAATGCAGAGAGACAGAGACACGAGGCACATCCGCCCGGCGCCGATCACAGAGAGACCGCGACGCCGCATCAAGACTCCGCCCAGAACGATGCCCATGATGGAGAAGGGCAGAGCCACGCCCCCTGAGGGACCACGGAGAACGACATGGGTTAGACCTGGTTTAGTCCTATTTCAGATTTTTGGGTCTTGGTTCAGTCCCAGTTTAGTCCTGGTTCAGTCTTGGTTTAGTCCTGGTTCAGTCCCAGTTTAGTCCTGGTTCAGTCTTGGTTTAGTCCTGGTTCAGTCCTGGTTCAGTCCCAGTTTAGTCCTGGTTCAGTCTTGGTTCAGTCCTGGTTCAGTCCTGGTTCAGTCCTGGTTCAGTCCTTTTTCAGTCCTGGTTTAGTCCTGGTTTAGTCCTGGTTCAGTCCTGGTTTAGTCCTGTTTCAGTCCTTTTTCAGTCTTATTTAGTCCTGGTTCAGTCCTGGTTTAGTACCGATCATCAGGTTGGAGAAGGCCATGGTTAGGCTGAATTGTCGCTCCATAAACTTGGGCATAAACGTGGCGAGACCCGAGAGCAGCGCAGCGAGATTCACCTGGGCCAGGACCACACACATGTAGACCGGAGTGCGCAGGGTCCGGAGCGCCGTCTGCGGGAAACCTGGGAATACAACCGGCAACTCATGTGAGCGGGAATCAATACTAAAAAAGTCACATTCACAGGAACAAAAATGAACTTTTTCTGAAGTTTTAGAACGATCTTGAGCTGAATCAGAACAAGTATAAGACCACAGAGACTAATATATGTCCATAGACCTGGTTTAGACCTGGTTTAGACCTGGTTTAGACCTGATTTAGACCTGGACCACTATGGAACCTACCTGGACCACTGAGGGATTACACAAATATAACACCACATGGGAATATAGAAGAAAGTACGACCATTTACTCAGACTGCAGGGCTTAACACTCAATTCGGATTTTTTTGTGAAATCCGATTTTTTTGCAAAGTCGTTCACATTTCCAATGAAATGCGACTAGTATGTGATCTCCAGTGTTAACTTTAAACACCCCAAAAGTGTCCAGTGTTTACAGAAGTCACCTAAACTCTGAGGTTGTCTCCCAATATCCGGTCCAGTTGTTGGTAAAATGGACAGGTTACACGTCCACGGCCACTTCATTTGTTTGAGTCTTTAGCCTCCTTGTATTTGTTTGGATCTTTATTTTTCATTGACATTGGAGTCAAGACTGCCTGTAGTTGTGCTCGGATATTTCTTTGGAGATCATTTAAAAAAAACGGCCAGTTCCAGTAAGATTCCTCCAATTTGTCCTGAATACAGTGATCCCCCCTCACATATTAATAAACTCACTAACCTAGCTTTCCCTCCATTGATGAGACTCTGAGTCTGACATGTAGGTGGGATGAATGTGACCTGACCATTCAGACTGAAGTAACATGTCAAAAAATCAGATATGTATCAGTTTTAGGTGCACATACATATTCGCATTTGAAAAAAATTGGATCTGTGTCGTTCAGACTGTCATTAAA
This sequence comes from Boleophthalmus pectinirostris, assembly GCF_026225935.1. Lineage (NCBI taxonomy): Eukaryota > Metazoa > Chordata > Actinopteri > Gobiiformes > Gobiidae > Boleophthalmus > Boleophthalmus pectinirostris. The sequence goes on along the minus strand of NW_026571018.1, from coordinate 3,486,375 downwards.
AGATCTGATACAGGAGCATAGGGGCTAGGGATGGGCATGATTAGTCGATTAATCGATAATTGATTATTAAGAATTTCATCGATTACGTTCATTTTAATCGACAAACTGAATGTAGGTTGCTGTGTGTAAAGTCCGTGTCCGGGGACAAACAGGTGTGTACATGTGTCTCTGCATCAGAAGGAGCGAGACACAAACAGTGGGTCAGTCTGTAACGAACCGAAGCACAAATGTGTAGTTGACGATGATTTGTACAAGAAATTCCACACTTTCCGTTGCGTTCGGGACAAGTGTGAGTCCACGTGCACAATGTACAAAGCAGCACATATGTTTCGGTGTCCAGAAGGAAAAAGTTCACCAGGACACAGAAAACATGAAAAAGTTTTACCAGGTGAGAGTCGCTCAATGTGGATGACGAGTCCCCACCTCCCTCCCCCCGTACGCTGTCCTGGTTTTGACAAACACAAATCTGGTCACACTAACCTGTATTCACCTGAGTCATGTCGCATCAGCGCACAAGAGCTGTGTTTTTCCTTCACTTAGTTTACACAAATGAGCCATGTGGTTTTAAGTTTAGTGTTTAGTGTGTTTAGTTTCTGTGAGAGTTGCACAAAACTGAATTAAACACATTATAATGTCAAACGGATTGATGTGGCTCTAGAGTTGTTACAGTTTATATGTCGTAAAGTTTAATTTATTTATGCAGATTAGTAGTGCAGCTAGTAATAATAATGATGATCATTTTAATATAAAAACATTAATGATTAATCGATAATCAATCGTTAATTCTCCCAACGATCGATTAAGAAAATTTTATCGAATGCCCATCCCTAATAGGGGCCAAAAAATCGGATTTGGGTCAGTTCAGGCTGCAGTCTGAACGTAGCCTAAGGTCGTTTTCACACCGCTAGTTCGATTATTTGGTCCGCACCAGGCAATAAAATTGTTATTATGTAGCAAATACACTCCAGTGTGGTCCGCGTTCACACCGGCAAACGAACCAAAACTGGTTCGATTCACGTGTCTCTGTTTCCCCGGTAAAACAGCGATACTCCAGTTACCAACACCGATGTTCCTGTTAAAACCACGGGCCGTCCTCATCTCAAATTATCACCATGAACTCATAAAACAGCAACATGTAGAACTTTGTACAAACTCACCGCATCAGCCCAGAGCTCGGGTGACAGCAGCAGCCAACAGCTCCTCAGGACGGGGCTGGGGTCTGGTTCTTGGTCTGTTACAAGCTCGTTGGTCAGATGGTCTGGAGGCTCCATCCTCCATGTGCTGGTTCCAAACGGTGGCGAGAAAGAAAAGTGGCGCAATGACTGGGTCTGAGCGGGTACGTTCCGTCGTCTGCGCGCTGGTTCTGTGCGGGAAAAGCAAGAATGCGCTGTGGACTACAGGTCCGGGCGCTGCTCCTGTCCTCCGCGCTCAAGAACCGCGGCTGGTTCCGAGGTGGTGCAGCATCCGGACAGAAGCGTGAGTCCAGTTTGGTTTGTTATATGTTGTTCTGAGCGTCCGTCCTCCGCGCATTTGGTTCTTCCCGGGGAAAGCGCTTCCTCAGGTCGAGGCTCCCCGCTCCAGCTCCTCTGAGCCCGGCCTGAACCGGAGCTGCCCCCGCTGGTTCAGGACTCTGGTTTGGATCTAGTCCGACTGTATTTCTCACACTAGGCTAAAAACAGGGACTTTTTTAAGTTGTATCAATTGAATGGGCGATTGCCTATTGCCATGAAATTATTTGGTTAATTAAAGCCTAAAATAACAAATGTTGGTTGCTGCGTGATCACGGGGGACACCGGGTCGTCTCTGTGCGTGTAGGTCCAGAACAGGGGGACGCACCCCCAATTTTGACTCACTCTGGAGCCACACGTTCGCACACTGGTTCTTGCTCTGATCTTCGTGTGTTTCATTCTCTGTATTGCCCATTGTTGGTAAAATAATTCGAAACTGAATCGCGGCTGCGTCTGGACAACAATCTGTTACTGCGCTGGAGTCGTACAGTGCGTCATTTCAGGCAGAGGAGACGCGTGTCCCTCCCATGATGCATTTCGAATAGTCTGTTTGTCCATACTGTCTATGGCTTGGACCCGGGTTCGCGTTCACACCAGAGGAACCGCACCAAAGTTGGTAATTTGGTGCGGATTCAAGCGAACCGAGACCACCTCATTTTTGCGGTCTCGGTCCGCTCCATTTGGCTCGGGTCCGAGTCCGATTGACGCTTTCACACCAACGCAAACGAACCGAACTAACCACTTTTGGTTCGAATGGAACGTTTGGTGCAACAAATACTGTCGGTGTGAAAACGCCCCTAGATAAATACTTTACTGATCCTGAGAAGGGGAAAATCAGGTCTTGTAGCCGTATAAAGGCGCACCTTTAGGAAAAACAGTACAGCATAACATGAGGAAATGAGAAGGAGATAAAAAAAGAAACAACCCCCACACTGTGCTCCTGTGGGGACAAAAAAAAAAAAACACCTCTGCAACATAAGCACATAATCAAACACAGAACGACATGAAGACTTGGCAACAGAGGAGGGGAGGGAGGGTGTAGTTACAGACAGAACAATAGAATAACGGAGGCGTGGGATGTGGGGTGGGCCTGGAGAGTCGCTCAATCTCAGCTGCCATGGAGGCAACCTTGATCAAGTCCCTTAGAGAGCCAACGTTAATAATCTCACTAACCTCACTTTCCCTCCATACGAGAAAACGTTTCTGTTTACATCCGGCTTTTCCGCACGTGCGCAGTGGCTGGTTGGCAAAAAGTCAGTGGGGCTGCTCGTTTGTGTTGACAGTTGTGTTGTGTTTGTCTGTCATGAGAAAACATGACATGACTTCATCGTCTTACTCCAAGTCACTGAATGTTGAGGATCAAAAATGTTACTTTGAAAAGTTAAAACTTGGTATGACGATTGTTGATGTTGTACGCTGATAACTGTTGACGATATTGATCTTTTACACAATTAACTGTTGACGATGATGATGTTGTACTGTTGTATGACGATGCTGATGTTGTGGGCCGATAACTGTTGATGATTGTTGATGTTGACTTGTTGATATGGACACTTTTTGCCTACCAAAATGGCTGACATGACATCATCTCGTTTTCTCGTATTGATGAGACTCTGAGCCTGACATGTAGGTGGGATGAATGTGACCTGACCTTTCAGACTGAAGTCGCTTGTTAAAAGATCGGATATGTATCGGTTTTAGGAGCACATATCCAAGTGTCCTGTGTGGCATTTGAAAAAATCTGATCTGTGTCATTCAAATTGACATTAAAAGATCAGATACAGGAGCATAGGAGCCAAAAAATCTGATTTGTGTCACTTGAGGCTGCAGTGTGAATGTCGCCTATGTATCCCGCTGCGAACATCCCGGCAGGACATTCAGATTCCCCCGACCCCAAGTTCAAACTGATTGCGATACCTGAATATTGAGTATCGAGTCTGTTCCTCAGTATCAGGAATCAAGTTTGAAATGTCACTATTTTCTGCAGCGCTTTAACTTGATCATAAAATAGCTAAAAGGTAAAGACGTGGAGCCTGACTGTTTTATTAGTGACTCGATTCTGTTACAACACAAATCCCCCTGTGAAAATTTTTGTTGTGGCCGCTCACATCTGTGTTATATAATACTGGAATGTTGTGAGGTCATCTGAAACGCAGCTTGGGACATGCATAAGAAAACTCTTCATCCATTTTTGGAGGGAAATATGTCTGATGAAGTCCATTTGCGAGAAAAGCACAAAGTGTTCATCCTCACAGGTCACTGTCAGGGCGGGCTGCTCCAGACTGACTCTGTTAGTGGGTTGTTTAGTCCCAGTCCATGTTTTGAGCCCCGTGTTCACTGTCATAGGGATGTAACGATATCCAAATCTCACGGTACGCTATTTATTGCGATATTTTGGAGATGCTGATATAATTGTAGATACGACACTTTCTTGCTTTTAAAATACCTTGACAAAATTTTGATGTGAATTATTTCTGTCATAATAGTAAAAAACATATATCTTCATGTTGTCTGCACTGAAATGAATCATGGGATATGTAGTTTCTGATACATTTAAGCAAACTTGTAATTTGATATATTATGACGGTCCATGATATTATTGTGAAACTTTTGACGATATGATTAGGGCTGGGCAAAAATAAAACATATTAATCGCATGAGTTCCTGTGATTAATCATGATTAATGGCATGTTATGCACAAAACCAATTAATGAATTCAAAAGTAGCATATAGCTGCACTTTTATTGGAAATGAAAACAAAAGTGCCGTACATTTGTTGTGCCGTGTTGTTCTTTATACAGGAGCAGGGCACTCGTCTGTAAAGTCCATGTTTATACTTCTTTGGAGAATCTTACTCAAAAAAAGAAACAATTTCAGTTCAGTTTGTCAATTCCTAGAATTAGAACTTAATGAACTGAATTCAAAAGTAAAGCAGCAGAAAAATCAAACCAAATGCAAAACTGAAATGTACTGCCACTGCCAGTGGAAATGGTTTACCAGAAAAGCCTCCTCCATGTTTGTTTATCTTGCTTTCTCTCTGTTTTCTGTGAGTGCCGCAGCAGCAGTGAGCAATTCTAGGTTCGCTCACGATGGACTTTTTCAAAATAAAAGCCAGTGAGCAACAGACATTTACAATAAAAAAATATATAATATATAAATAAAAACTGCATCAAGGGGAGAAAACTAATTGTTGGTGATAATGAATTAATTAGTAAAATAATTTAAAAATCCAACTTCTCGCCTCCTTGTTTTTGTCAAGGCCTTGGCACAGGGTCTTAAAACTTTAAATATATATACCTTTATTTTCAGTTATACTTAAATTAGTTTTAATGTCAAAGTATTTTGTGTATTTATTCATACTATAGACACTGTACTGCAAAGTCACTCGTCTGTCAGACTGTTTAAGTGTGTAAGTGTCATGAGCCTGATAAGCATTAAACAGGAAATCCAAAACTCTTCTGTATCATTTCAAACAAACTCCATGATGACTCGACCTTGGTGAGGAGTTTTTCTTATAATGGATGAAAGTCTGGGGAAAATCAAGACAATAATAATGATCATGTCAGTTTCTCCCTTTTGCCTTTGCACAAAATCTTATTTTTGGCTCATGATCCAAAGGCAGAGAACAAGAACTGACTAATAAAGGTCAAAGGGCAATTTTGAGCTCAATATTTTTCGCACACAAATATTTCTTCATTATAGCAAATAGTCATCAAATTTTGAAACATTGAAGTTGTTTTTCTCAGTTTCTCACTCTGGCGACTTAAGCTCTTTGGCCTTTGTAGGGCAGAACAGTAAAGAGTAAAACTGTCAGATATGGGTGTCAAATTATCTTGTTAATTGCGATTAATTAATTACAGTCATATTTAGCGAGTTATGTTTTTAATCGCGTTAATCTTATTTTTAATTTCTAACTTTAACTGTTTCTGCGAGTTGCCTTATTATAAAAGCTGTTTTTATGTGTTGTTGGGACAACAACACATCACTCCCGCAAAGAATTGTAATTTTCATTCCCGTTCTTGCTGCATCTGTGATAAACCTGCACAAACCATCACGACACACACACAGAACAGACTCACCTTCAGCATCAACACCCCTCTGTCACAGAAACAACATCTATATTCCACTGAGTTGTGTCCTTTAGTCCGACAGAAGCTGAACTGCATCAGCGATACGAGCGTTTTAGTTTTTTTTTCTCCGCTTAGTTTATGCAAATGATCCATGCAGTTTTTAGTTTTGTTTCTGTGGGACTTGTACAAATCTGCATTGAACACATGATAATGTCAAACAGTCTGTTGTGGCTCTAGAGTGTTTATGGTTTATATGTTGTAAAGTTGAGTTTATTTATGCAGATTAGTAATAGTAATAATAATGATGATACTGTGGAATGTAAGTAACTGCATCTGTTAAAGTTTGTTAAACAATAAATGACTTTATAAAGTCACTTTTTTTTGTTCTATATCAGTCTTTTGATCTGCCACAATAATGTAATAATGAATTTAAATGAAAATACCTCAAATTGAAGGCTTTTCTCAGCAATTTTTAGGTGAGATTAAAAAGAGATTAATTAGATTAATTAATTACAGATCATAATTAATTAATCTCTCAATTTTTTTAATCACTTGACAGCACTATTGTCAGAACTCAAAGCATGTTGCACTGACTGAAGTCCCGAGGATTATATCACTGGATTTTTTCTTTCTTTCTTTTTTTCCTTTTGGGCTCCACAAATATTTATTTTAATAGCGCCACAATGTACGCAGTTACAACTTTTCTTGTCTCTACCAGTATTGCATCTGTACGTGTCAAAATACAAAACTGGGACGCTAACAGAGTAGAGAATTTGAGTCTTCTTTGTAGAGGTTCTATAGAAGGTTCTAAACATGTCTCTGCTTGAAGAGGAGGTATTATGCAAAATTGACATTTTAGAGCTTTTGTTCTGTCATCAGAACATGCCTGAAGAGGTCTTAGCTGTCATCTGTTCATGTTCGATGAGTCTAGCAATCTTTCCTGAGCCGTCTTTGAGCCTCCTTACAGTTACAGTTGCAGTACAGTCCTGTCCAAAGCTCCAGCCACAGTTTGACTACACACTGTACTGCATGGATCTGTGTACTGTATTTTTCGGACGTAAGTCGCAATTTTTTCATGACTTGGGTGTTTCCTGTGACTTATACTCCGGGGCAACTTATGTATTAAATTTTTTACACTAAAGCTGCGAGAGGCTCTAGTCTTGTGTGTGAGTATCTGCTGCTCCTGTTCCTCCTGTACCACTGTCACTTCACTCTACTGCACATGTCTCCTGCAGAAAGAGCCTCTGTCCTGCTGCAAGTCGTGAAATCTGCAGCCGAAAACTGTAATCGAGCAGCAGAAAGAAAGTTTGGAGTGAGCGAGAAACTTGTGAGGGACTGGTGGAAAGCGAGGATGGAGAACACAGCTTCACGGCAACTGGGAGGGTACGACGTGCAACTTTCCTGGAAGTCGCTGGATGGATGGACAAAGCTTGGACTTCAGTGACACTGAAACCATCCTGTCGGGATTCAGTAAGGCCCCAATAATTCTACCTGGAACTGATGCTGAGTCTGACGACAGCGACACAGAAGAGGAAGCGGCGCTCTGTTTACCTCCGGAGGTCGTGGAGTTGCTCAGAAGTGACACCGAGGATGAAGAATTGAATGGATTTAGTGATTTGGAGTGAGATGGAGAGTTTGTTAAACTTGTTCTGTTCTGTTGTTTATGTTATAGTTTATCTGAAGAACTGTTCATATGTGACATTAACAGTCTGTTGTTCTCTCTTCTATTGTTTTTACTAGAACTTGACTTTCAGCAGGAAATGTCAGTTCCTGTTCTTTGATTTTATAAAATAAATTTCCCGAAAAAGTGCGACTTATATATGTTTTGTTCTTCTTCATTACATATTTTTGCTAGTGTGACTTACACTCCGGAGCGATTTATAGTCCCAAAAATATGGTATGTGACAAATAAAATAAACCAACTAACAAACCAAAGTTCCTCGTGGATGCAGTTCTCCATAAATATCGAAAAATAATAAACTCAAAACAAAACGCTCCAACTTCACAAACCTGATGTGATGTCACCAACAGGAGATGTCACAGTTTTTGATTTGTCTGCTCTGCTCACTCTAAACTGCAAGTGGGTTATAGGTTTTAGCAGGTTGTATTGTTTGTTTGTTTGTTTGTTTGTTTGCTTGTTTGTTTTTCTTACTGCGGATGAAGTCGCCCATCGTCGCGGCTCTGACCTGAGGAGGTTTCACCGTCTCCTCGTCCTCCACCTGAAAACACACAAGTCACTTTTACTATAAAGTGAAACTAAACAACATCAGCTTCACCAAAAACCACATGTAAATATCACTGCTCAACTGGGACGTACAGGGAGGACTAAAGGGGAGAGTGAGGAGGGGCGGGGTCTGGAGGACTAAAGGGGAGAGTGAGTAGGGGAGGAAGGGTCTGGAGGATTAAAGGGAAAAGTGAGGGGGAGGGCGTCTGGAAGACTAAAGGGGAGAGTGAGGAGGGGCGGGGTCTGGAGGACTAAAGGGATAGAGTGAGGGGGAAGAAGGGTGGGGTCTGGAGGACTAAAGGGGAGAGTGAGGGGGGAAGAAGGGTGGGGTCTGGAGGACTGAAGGAGAACGTGAGGGGAAAGAAGGGTGGGTCTTTAGGACTAAAGGGGAGAGTGAGGGGGAATAAGGGCGGGGTCTGGAGGACTAAAGGGGAGAGAGGGGGGGAAGAAGGGTGGGGTCTGGAGGACTAAAGGGGAGGGGGGGAAGGGTGGGGTCTGGAGGACTAAAGGGGAGAGGGGGGAAAGAAGGGTGGGGTCTGGAGGACTAAAGGGGAGAGTGGGGAGGGATGGGTTCTCGAGGACAAGGGGAAGAGTCAGAAAGGGAAGAAGGGTCTGGAGGAGTAAAGGGAAAATTGAGGAGGGGGTGTTTGGAAGACTAAAGGGAAGAGTGAGGGTGGAGGGCGTCTGGAGGACTTAAAGGGAAGAGTGGGGGGGGGGGGGGTCAGGAGGATTAAAGGGAAGAGTGAGGAGGGATGGGTTCTGGAGGACTTAAGGGGAGAGTGAGGAAGGAGGGCATCTGAAGGACTAAAGGGGGAAAGTGAGTAGGGGGCATCTGGAGGACTAACGGGGAGAGTGAGGGTGGAGGGTGTCTGGAGGACTTAAGGGAAGAATGGGGGGGGAGGGTTCGGGAGGACCAAAGGGGAGAGTGAAGAGGGAGGAGGGGTGAGGTTTGGAAAACTAAAGGGGAGCGTGAGGGGGGAAGGAAGAGTGGGATCTGGAGAGGACTAAAGGGGAGAGTCAAAAGGGGAGGAAGGGTCTGGAGAACTAAAGGGGAGAGTGGGGGGTCTGGCGGACTAAAAGTGAGAATGAGGGGGTCTGGAGGACTAAAGGGGAGAGTCAGAAGGGAGGAAGGGTCTGGAGGACTAAAGGGGAGAGTGAGCATGGAGAGGCGGGCTCTGGAAGACTAAAGGGAAGAGTGAGGAGGATGGAGGTCTGAAGGCCTAAAGGGGAATGTGAAGGAGGCGGAAAGACGGGGTCTGGGGGTATTGATACTTTCTCTGGGGGTCACTCAGACTAAAGTTCTGCTACTCAAGCTCAGTTCTTGTTCAGTTCTGAGATTTTTTTACATAATCAAAATCATAAAAAAACTGATTTAGCTGGAACTACAACAAGAGCCTGATTTACACTTTTTAACAAATCTGTCATGTATAAAATTACAGTCACAATTTATATAGCAAGAGCCAACAGTTTTTCAATTTGTCACTTAAAATGAGTATTTAGTTCTATTTTAAGAAAAACACAAACACTCTGCAGCTTCTTAAGTTCTGTTGTTTTTAAATATCAGATTCAAATCAAGTATTATTCCAGTGAAACCTGAGCCAATATAAATACACAGTTTGTTTTTATTGCACATTCCTTATTTTTATCTCACTCTCCTGTTCCCGTAAAGGATTTCCTGTGTACAGATCTTTACTTGTCCGGGTTCAATCATGTTTTCTGGTCCCGGTTCAGTCCCGGTTTGTTTTAATCCCTCTGATCTCTCGATGTTGTCCAACAAACCCCAAACTTTCACTTTTACCCTCCCCTCCAGCTACAACTCCTCACAGCGACCTGGTCTGATCTCTGGAGGTTCTGATCTGACGTGTTCAGTCTTGCTTAAAACTGGGATCTCGTCCAGATTATACAAGAAAATCCACCTCTGATCCAACTTTCACTTCACTGTCCAGCTGCAGCTCATCACAGAGTCCTGGCTCGGTTCTGCAGATAAACGTGTGACTTTACTGTGAGCGGGCTCGCATCTCCACAAGCCTGACTCGTACTTAACCTTTTTGCAGGGCCTTGTCGTGTTTGTTGCCATGGAAATGTTGTTCTTTTGGCTATAATATTCCACAGTATGTCATTAAACACATCTGTCTCTGTGGAGAATGTTCAGAATATTCAGCAAAGGTAAAATAAAAATCAACTACTGTCGCTTTTTCAATGTTAAATGTAAAAAAAAAGTTAAATACTCGTCTCCACATGTTCCACGTAATCAGAGTACAAATGATGAGTAACTGTATTCAGTTACAGTTACTGTTTCAGTGAGTGGTAATTGGATTACAGTTACTTTGTTGAAATAAATGGATTACATGGTGGGATTTTCCTGTTTTCACATTTTGGGCTAAACCAGAACTAAAACCAGGATTAAACCAGAACTAAAACCAGGATTAAACCAGGACTAAACCAGGACTAAAACCAGGATTAAACCAGGACTAAACCAGGACTAAACCAGGACTAAACCAGGACTAAACCAGAACTAAAACCAGGATTAAACCAGGACTAAATCAGGACTAAACCAGGACTAAAACCAGGACTAAAACAGGACTAAACTAGGACTAAAACCAGGCCAAAACCAGGTCTAAACCAGGACTAAACAAGGACTAAAACCAGGACTAAACCAGGACTAAAACAGGACTAAACCAGGACTAAAACAGGACTAAACCAGGACTAAACTAGGACTAAAACCAGGACTAAACCAGGGCTAACATCAGGACTAAACCAGTACTAAGCTCCACATGTTACAGTTCAATACTAAAGAACTTAAAAGCACAAAGTGTCTTTTCTAACCACAAACCGCAGGGGTCCACACTACTGCCCTCAACAGAATTCAGATGGAGGCAGGAAGTGTTTTGCTTCGCTTCAAAACAGCTCGATCTGTGACAGCGAGTAGGCTCAAAGTTTGAACGGGCCGGCACAGACCCGCTATCGCCAAATATAGGTCTAAATATACATTATGACACGTACGATCTGGAGAAGTCTGGATGATTTTCTCGGTGCTGAGGCGAGGGATATAATAAATGAACCGGTGCTGCAGACCTCGTTTTACACTGAGCCAAATGAAGCCTTTAAAATCCTGGAGCCCACAACTATTTAGAATTAAAATCACCCGCTCCACTAGGATAATCTAAAATAAGGTACTTCACAAGAGGATGAACCAACACAGACGAGAGAGCAGCAGTGGACCTCAGTCTGCTGTACATCTCCACTTAAAAGCCACGGGCCGCTCATTTGAGGACAACGAGGTACAGATTTTAGCCAGAGAGAAAAATTGTTTTGAGTGGGGAGTGAAAGAAGACATTTTTGTTAAGAAAGAGAATCCTTCTCTAAACAGAAATGGAGGACTCAGACACCAACTATCTCCTATTTACAACTCCATCCTCAAACCTAAAACAAAACAAACAAGAGAACAACAGATATAGGCGAGTTTCAGCTGACGTCATTGTTAGTAAAAGCCTGCGTTGCATGCTGGGAAATATTTTGGTCGGAGGCAAGAAGCACTGTAGCGGTCAAACACAGTGCGTAACCTCGCGTATTTATCCCCATCCATCCATCCATCCATTTTCGTCCGCTTATCCGGGGTCGGGTCGCGGGGGGAGCAGCCTAAGCAGGGACTCCCAGACTTCCTTCACCCCAGACACGTCCTCCAGCTCCTCCAGGGGGACCCCAAGGCGTTCCCAGGCCAGCCGAGAGACATAGTCCCTCCAGCGTGTCCTGGGTCTTCCCCGGGGCCTCCTCTCCCGGCGGGACATGCCCGGAACACCTCCCGAGGGAGGCGCCCAGGAGGCATCCGGAACAGATGCCCGAGCCACCTCAACTGGCTCCTCTCGACGTGGAGGAGCAGCGGCTCTACTCCGAGCTCCTCCCGTGTGACTGAGCTCCTCACCCTGTCTCTAAGGGAGCGCCCAGCCACCCTGCGGAGGAAACTCATTTCGAGCGCTTGTATCCGCGATCTCGTCCTTTCGGTCACTACCCAGAGCTCATGACCATAGGTGAGAGTAGGAACGAAGACTGACCGGTAAATCGAGAGCTTCGCCTTTCGACTCAGCTCCCTCTTCACCACAACGGTCCGATACAGCGACCGCATCACTGCCGAAGCTGCACCGATCCGCCTGTCAATCTCACGTTCCGTCCTTCCCTCACTCGTGAACAAGACCCCGAGATACTTGAACTCCTCCACTTGAGGCAAAGACTCCCCACCCACCCGGAGAGGGCAAGCCACCTTTTTCCGGTCGAGAACCATGGCCTCAGACTTGGAAGAGCTGATCTTCATCCCAGCCGCTTCACACTCGGCTGCAAACCGCCCCAGTGCACATTGCAGGTCCTGGTTCGATGAAGCCAACAGGACAACATCGTCCGCAAACAGCAGAGATGAAATCCTGTGGTCCCCAAACCGGACCCCCTCCGGCCCCTGACTGCACCTAGAAATTCTGTCCATAAATACAATGAACAGAACCGGTGACAAAGGGCAGCCCTGGCGGAGTCCAACATGCACCGGGAACAGGTCTGACTTACTGCCGGCAACGAACACAGCTCCTGCTCCGGTCATACAGGGACCGGACAGCCCTTAGCAAAGGGCCCCGGACCCCATTCTCCCAGAGCACCCCCCACAGGACACCACGAGGGACACGGTCGAATGCCTTCTCCAAGTCCACAAAGCACATGTGGACTGGTTGGGCAAACTCCCATGAACCCTCGAGCACCCTATGGAGAGTGTAGAGCTGGTCCAGTGTTCCACGGCCAGGACGAAAACCACACTGCTCCTCCTGAATCCGAGGTTCGACTATTGGTGGGACCACCACCCCGGTTTGCCAGTCCAGAGGTACTGTCCCCGACCGCCACGCGATGTTGAAGAGGCGTGTCAGCCAAGACAGCCCCACAACATCCAGAGACTTCAGGTACTCAGGACGGATCTCATCCAACCCCGAACTCCTCCCAGCTCCGAGTTTTTGCCTCCGCGACCACACGGGCTGTATTTATCCCCGATAATGGTAAATTCCTGCTGCATTATCGGATGCACAAATAGAAGCACGGAAGAAGGAAAATGTCTTTTTCGTATTCTGAGTGAAAAGAACCACTAATGGTGAATTAAATGGATTTCAAACATTCACAGAGCAAACGTAGAAGATCCTAACAAACCGTGGACTCCAACAAGTTCAACAACACATCGAGACTCTTGGAGGTTTTCATCTTTTCTGCTGTGAATGGCCCAGGAGTTTCCACCAAGTCATTGTGGATATCGCCCAAGTGAATATTTGTCCAGGTAGTTGGTGATTCTGACCAGAAATTTAGTTTGGTCCACCTTTTGTAGGGACTGAAAAGGGTGATTTGTCTCCGTCGATGCTTATAACCAATTTCTGGTCAAATCGTCTTCAGTCCTCTGCTGTTACAGTGGATAAATAACCGGGATCAATACCCTTTACGAGCTTTCTCACTCCATCCGTCATGTTAAATTAGTGTTTCTTGCCGCCGACCAAAATAATTCCCAGCATGCAACACGCGCTTTTATCAACAATGAAACTCGCCGAAAAGGAAGTGTCCACCAGCGTCTGACCAGAACTGAAGAAGCAGCTTGGACAAGCTGCGAAACGTCTTCAACCAAACTAACTTTTGTCCAGTCCACAAACTGAATTTTCTCCACTCCATAAAATAAGGAATAAAAAAGGTATAAAATATCAAATTACAGCAGTAAGCTCGTAAAATTAGCACCACATAAATCTTTTTGCGTGACAAGTCAGGACCTATAATGCAACAGTTTAACCATCACTTTCGATGCTCTTTTTTCAAAATAATTGTCCAAAAAAAACCCTGAAATTATACTGTCCTTACTGGTTACAAAGTGGTCGCTGCAAACTCTAGCATCGTATGTTTCCGTGCCTCCTGTTTTGCCAATCAACTTTTTTCTTAAAACGTACTCCCTTGTGACACACCACTTTCAGTACACAAAAAAATGTTTGTCTTTCTCCCGATCAGAGCGGCTGCTGCAACCGTAAACGGCATTTTGGCGCTCAGTCAGCAGAGATAAACGGGGCTCTGTGCATCTGTCTTTACTTCCTAACCCCCGTCTGCTTTTGTTGACGTTGACGTAACATCGTCTGAAATCAGCAGCTGCAGATAAACTCAGGTCAGGTTTTAATAACATAGACCAGCGGACTGAACTGTGCTTGGATTGGACCTCACAGCCGCAACTGACATGGTGGACCACACAGTACTACTGGGGACATTTTTTCCACCACCCCCTCCGGGTCTCCTCAAGTTCTGGCTCCCCTCCTCCCTGTGAGGTAGGTGCACTTATGTGGAGTATCGCGGCTGCTGTTCAAAGGAAACACAAGGTCAGACAGGGAGTCCCACAAGGAGGAGTGCTGTCTCTCACTCTTTTCAATCTCTACAGGTCATCACTTCCAGCACCAACACCAAGGCTAGACCAGAAACTGATGACATTACCATCCTGTTGCTGAAGAAGAAAAATTCCATGTTCATATCTGGTTTGCTGTAGTGGTGTCTTTATTGGTTGGAAGTTCTATGTTGTAAGCAGGCGCATGGTGTTTGTGGAACAAGCTGACCATGAGCAAAGGTTCAGCAAGCATTTATACACAAGGAGGTGGGTAAAGTCTGCAGATTAACATTTGGAGGAATTTCACAGCAATAAAAAAGCACCTTCATAAACCCTCTTTTGGTAAAACAGTGGTCAGTGTTTCAAAAGATCAGCATTTCAAGTACAGCTGAGATCAGGAAGGAGAGCAGCAGCAGCAGCAGCAGGGGCAAGAGGTGAAGACTCCAGAGGCCTTTCATGGTGTCATGGATCAAGTCTTTAAGTGTAAAACACATCATATGTATTCATTAACCAGACTGAAAACTAAAACCACAGAATAATTACTTTTCTTCCACACTGTCATCAGGAACAAAGACCGTGTGCAGTAACATCAACATCCACATCAGCACGCTGCAGACGCGACTGAAGGAGAGAAACCTGAGTCTATCCGAGGAAAAATCCTCTGTTGCTCTTTTCAACCTGGAAAGCAGAATTTAGGAGCCAACTACCAGTGACTATAGTTTATAAAAATATACCCACAGCTCAGGAAGTGTGACTTTGATCAATCTTTGACATTTTCAAAGCACTGTAATTAGGGGTGGGTGAGATCTCGATATTTTAAATATATCGAGATATTTTTAAAACTCGATATGGATTCTGACATATCGTATATATCGATATAAGGTTTATATTAAATTCTGATTTCACCGCTTCGCTTGTTTGCCTTCTCTGTCGTTGCCACTGCGCGCTCCGGCCTCTGACTCTGCTCGTTTGTGTCTCATTCACTCGTCACTACTGCTGTAAATGCCAAAAGTTGGTGCCGGTGAAAAGCTTCTGGCACAAAGAACCTTTTCCATCATTTACAGACAAAACCATCAGCAGCACATCCTCATATTCCACCGAGTCGTGTCCTTTAGTCCGAAAGAAATTAAACTAAGTGCGCTGTTAATGCCATGCGCTTTTTGTTTCTGTAAAACAAACGTGCGCAAATCTGCATTAAACACATTATAATGTCAAACGGGCTGATGTGGCTCTAGAGTCATTATGGTTTATATGTTATAAAGTTTAGTAATGTAAAGTTTATTTATGCAGATTTTAATTAATAATGTGTAACTTGAGTTGTTTTATTTATGAATGAAAAGAAAGAAATATGTTTTATTTCTTTTATTTTACAGTTAAATTCTTATTTATGTAATATGGGATTTTTATCATCTTAAATGTAGCAGAAGCTCTTTGCTCCTACATGAACTGCCGACCTCTTGCACTTCAGTAAAAAAAGAACTTGTGGAATTTGGCAGATTTATTTCTGCAGGAGTTTTGGGGGGGTTATTTTTCTTGAACACATATCAAGATACAGTATATATCATATAGAGATATAAAAAAAAAAAAATCGAGATATATTTTTTGCTCCATATCGCCCAGCTGTAATTGTAATTACAGTGCGATTAAAATAGGTGAGCAAAACAACATCCTAAAAAAACATGCTGGTACCTCGTTTGGATGCTCAAGGGGATGTGCTCCTCCCAAAACACAAAACCATTGGTGCCAAAGCTCAATTATGCCAAACCAGGATCACAAACTCATCCCACACCCACAGTTTGGAGAGGGAGTCTCCAAATTAAACAAAATGCCGAGATAAACACAGGTTCTAGTTCTGGTTCTGACCCAGACTCAGCTCGGAGTCATGTCCTGGACTCACCTCTGGGGGCAGCTCTCGGGGGAAGAACAGGATGGGCAGCGCCGTCAGAAACAGCAAACAAGACGCCAACAGGAAACCGAGCCACCACGCCCCGACCCACCGGAGGTCCCCGGGCTCCATACGGACCTGGTCTGAGAGGGACCGGGTTAGACCGAGTTAAGTCCTGGTTCAGTCCTGGTTCATTCCTGGTTTAGTCCTAGTTTAGTCTTGGTTCAGTCCTGGTTCAGTCCTGGTTCAGTCCTGGTTCAGACCTTTGGAGACGGTGTTGAAGTCCACAAAGATCCGGAGTGTGAAGGCGCTGGTCATGAAGCCGAAGGCCGGACCGATGGAGGTGACGGCCAGAAGGATCCCTGAAGACCAGAACCAGAACCATCAGAACCACATGAGACTGGGAACTACCAGAGACCCAGGACCTGAGATCCAGGACCAGAGATCCAGGACCCGAGACACAGGACCCAAGACGCAGGACCAGAGACCCAGGACCTGAGATCCAGGACCCAGGACCAGAGACCCAGGACCAGAGACCCAGGACCCGAGACCCAGGACCAGAGACCCAGGACCCGAGATCCAGGACCAGAGACCCAGGACCTGAGACCCAGGACCCGAGATCCAGGACCCGAGACCCAGGACCAGAGACCCAGGACCAGAGACCCAGGACCTGAGCGCCCACACCGGTTTGTCAGGGGGAGGAGCTTAGCGACATCAGTCTTGTTTACAGGACGTTTGGAATGCAGCGGACCAGAACCAGGAGTCTTGGTTGAGTTCTGCTCCAGACATGTTCACTCATGTTTGGCGGGAAAACATCAACAGGAGCTAAACTGGTTTAGATCCAGATTGTGATCCAGATTATTTTGATCTGATTCAGGTCACAGTGACATGAGTGATTCACAAACAAACAAGTCCCAACGACAAACCCCACAGGTCTAAGCCCAGATCCTGGATCAGGACCTCACAGGGAGAACACGCAAACTTCACCTGAACCTAGCAAGGTCTTACTGTGCCATTAGACCTGGTTTAGTCCTGGTTTAGACCTGGCTTAGTCCTGGTTTAGATCTGTTTTAGACCTGGTTTAGACCTGGTTTAGACCTGGCTTAGTCCTGGTTTAGATCTGTTTTAGACCTGGTTTAGACCTGGTTTAGTCCTGGTTTAGACCTGGTTTAGACCTGGTTTAGACCTGGTTTAGACCTGATTTAGACCTGGTTTAGGTTTGTTTTAGACCTGGTTTAGACCTGGTTTAGGTTTGTTTTAGACCTGGTTTAGACCTGGTTTAGATCTAGTTTGGACCTAGTATTTTAGTCTTATGACAACACTAACCTGTATGAATGCCATACAGTGGAACATTCAAACAAAGCTGTAACGTCTCCATGGAGACGAGCAGATGATTCCTTCACTAACATGACCTGAAGGTTCCACAGTGCGGCTTTAGAGTCACAGTTACATAAAGTCTTTGTGTCGTACCGAGGTAGAGAGGCGAGTTGCGTTTGCTGGCGTAGTCGTCGATGTAGGAAATGCCAAACGGCTGGATGGGCACCGCCCCGATGCCCAGGAGCAGTTGCCCTAGCAACAGCAGCGGGTACGCGCCCTCGTGCCCGCTGCCCTCACGCTCCGCACAGCCCGGGTCAGATCCCACTGACCCATTCACCCGGCACAGGCTCGAGCGGTTACCCTGAGCTGAAGGACAGGCAGGGATAAACCAGGGTTAGTCCAGGGTTAGTCCTGGTTTAGTTCTAGTTCAGTCTTGGTTCAGTTGTGACTAAGTCTTGGTTTAATCCTGGTTTAATCCTGGTTCAGTCCTGGTTTAGTTCTGGTTTAGTCCTGGTAAAGTCCTGTGCAGTACTGTAGTAATAATAGTAGTAGCAGTACTCATCTCTGTTCTGGTTCCTGTAACTGCAGTTGTAGTAGCAGTGGTAGTAGCAGTACTTCAGTAGTACTCGCCTGTGTCCTGGTCCATGTAGTCGTAGTAGTAGTATTGCAGTAGTACTGCAGTAGTACTCGCGTGTGTCCTGGTCCATGTACTCGTAGTAGTAGTAGTATTGCAGTAGTACTGCAGTAGTACTCGCGTGTGTCCGTGTCCATGTACTCATAGTAGTAGTAGTAGTATTGCAGTAGTATTGCAGTAGTACTCGCGTGTGTCCTGGTCCATGTACTCGTAGTAGTAGTAGTATTGCAGTAGTACTGCAGTAGTACTCGCCTGTGTCCTGGTCCCTGTACTCGTAGTAGTAGTAGTATTGCAGTAGTACTGCAGTAGTACTTGCCTGTGTCCTGGTCCGTGTACTCATAGGGTCCGTACAGGAAGTGGGGCGCGGTCATGAGCAGTGCGGCGGCTGCGGCTAAACTCGCTCCTCCGGCGATGAACCTCGGCCGATGAACACGACTGCCCCAAAAACTCACGAAGACGATCAGAAGAGTGTTACCCACCTGAAACAGACCCAGGTTAGACCGAGACCGGGACTAGACCTGAAACAGACCCAGGTTAGACCGAGACCGGGACTAGACCTGAAACAGACCCAGGTTAGACCGAGACCGGGACTAGACCTGAAACAGACCCAGGTTAGACCGAGACCGGGACTAGACCAAGTTTATACTGAATTTAGTCTGAGTTTAGACCGAGATTAGACCGAGTTTAGACCGAGATTAGACCGAGTTTAGACCGAAATTAGACCAAGATTAGACCGAGATTAGAGAATCCACCATCCAAATTTGAGACAGTCCAACCACGTCTCTCAAATGTGGAAGACGTCTCCTCTCCAAAATTCTCACTCAAAAAACTCAAAATTGTCCTAGAGCAGGGCCTGCACCTGTTTGTTCCAGGACAATGATGTTATTTTGCCTGGAATGTTCCACACTACGGCATTAATCTTACCCGTATCCTTTCTTAGTGATTGTATTTATTTTGTTCTAAACGGTGCACGCGGCTCTCTGATTGGTTAATCCGCCTGTCAATCACGTCCTCTGGAATCAGGGAGACGGGACACGGCTCCAGATCCACTCGTCTTTGTAAAGTTTCGTCACAGCGTGTGGTTCTGACCGGACTGGTGAGGTTTACACTGGAGCTGGGAATCATGCAGAAGTTGCCGATACGATACATACTTCGATACAGAGAGCTTACGATTTGATACGATATATTTCAAATCGATTTGATACAGTTAAAAAGAAAAAAAAGGCTAATTAAATTTGTGTCAAACGATCTCAAACTCATAATCGAGTTGAAACGAAAGCTTAAGAAAGTTTATTTTGGGATATTTTATATCTAAATAAATATATTTATTTTATTTTTAAATACAGAGGTTGTAGAACAGCTGGATATATACTTTATTTTGGATGCATTTAAGTTTTTTCGTCTTATTTCATGTTTAAAGTTTATTTTATTAATTTTATGTTTTATATGTCGCAAAACTGCTCTAAGGTTCAGATTTGTCGCCGATATTTATTTTCAATTTGAAAGTTTTGTGTAAATGATCAATAAAGTGTTTTTTTTTTGAGAGAAATGCTGAATAAAAGCCTCGTGTAACAAAAAAAATAATCATTTGAATAGTCGTGATTTCAGTATCGACCAAAATACTTGTGATAATGATTTTTTTCCATAATCGAGCAGCTCTAATATAAAACACAAACATTTTAATCATCAAAACAGTGAAAATGTCAAATGTGTCGCATAAAAAAGTTTTCTTCCTCTAAACAAACAACAAAACTGTAGCACTGTGACAAAATAATGTAGTAAAATAAACCAAAATACTCTTGGAGATATATCGATACAACAGCCCACGATATCGATACTGTATCATCACATTAAACGATACAATATATTGATATTTCAATATTTTTGCACGCTCCTGGTTTAGACCGCGGTTTGGACCTGCAAGAGACCACGGCAAGACCCTGTATAGACCAGGACCGGGGACAGACCAAGTCCAGTCCTTTTTCAGTCCTGCTCCGGTCCCAGTTCATCCCAAGTCTTGGTTCTGGTTAGAGGTGTGCAAAAATATTCAAATATCAATATATCGTATCGTTTAATGTGATGATACAGTATTGGTATCGTGGGCTGCTGCGTCGATATATCTCCAAGAGTATTTTTTGGTTTATTTTACTGAATTATTTTGTGAAAAAGATAAAATTGTGTTGCTTTTTTTGAAGAAAGGAAACTTATGCAAAACATGTTCACAGTTTTAATAAAAAGTTAAATGAGTAAAAAAAAATTTTTAACTTTGCATAAACTTAGTGGTTTAATAAAAACTTTTAGAATCACATTTAGTACAGTACAGAACCAGTTTGAAATATCTCATATCAAATTGTATCAAAGCAAAAGTGTGATGTATCGAGGGATGTATCGTATCGACAACTTCTTAATGATACCCAGCCCTAGTTCTGGTCCAGTCCTGGTCCTGCTGAAGTCCCGGTCTCAGTCCCTGTCTCAGTCTTGGTCTGAGTCCCGGTCTCAGTCCCGGTCTCAGTCCTGATCCTGCTGAAGTCCAGGTCCTGCTGAAGTCCAGGTCCTGCCGAAGCCCTGGTCCTGCCAAAGTCCAGGTCCTGCTGAAGCCCTGGTCTCAGTCCCGGTCTCAGTCTTGGTCTCAGTCTCGGTCCAAGTTTCGGTCCCAGTCTCAGTCTCGATCTCAGTCTCTGTCCCGTTCTCAGTCCCAGCGTCAGTCCTGGTCTCGATCCCGGTCTCAGTCCCGGTCTGAGTCTGAGTCTGGGTCTGGGTCTGGGTCCTGACCTCGTTGAAGGAGGCGAGCAGCCCGGCTCTCTGGCTGGACAGACCGTAGCGCCTCTCGATGGTGGAGATGGAGCTCTTCATGTAACCGGAGATGAGGAGCTGAGCGAGCTGCAGCGCGCTGTGACACAGCACGAAGAACTGACCGAGACAAAGACAAGACAAGAAGATTATTATTACAAACGCAGGAAATAAAGGGTCAAAATTATGTTAAAACTGCAAAACAAGGAGTTAAAGAGGAGATATTTTAGTTTTGTGGCATAAACTTCAACACATCATCATAAATCTTCATGTTAGTTTTTATTGTTTTGAAAATGTTACATTCATTTTCGTTTTGATTGTCCCTAAAGTCCTGCACCAGGTCTAAACCAGGACTAAACCAGGTCTAAACCAGGTCTAAACCAGGACTAAACTCGGACTAAACCAGGTCAACACCAGGACTACACCAGGACTACACCAGGACTAAATGAGGTCTAAACCAGGACTAATCCAGGTCAACACCAGGACTAAACTCGGACTAAACCAGGTCAACACCAGGACTACACCAGGACTAAATGAGGGCTAAACCAGGACTAATCCAGGACGAAACCGGAACTACACCAAGATTAAACCAGGACTAAACCAGGACTAAACCAGGACTAAACCAGGACTAAACCAGGATGAAACCAGGACAAAACCAGGACTAAACCAGGACTAAACCAGGACGAAACCGGGACTACACCAGGTCTAAACCAGGACTACACCAGGACTAAACCTGGACTAAACCAAGTCTAAATCAGGACTAAACCAGCACTAAACCAGGTCTAAACCAGGTCTAAACCAGGACTAATCCAGGACTAAACCAGGACTAAACTCGGACTAAACCAGTCAACACCAGGACTAAACCAGGACGAAACCAGGACGAAACCAGGACTAAACCAGGACTAAACCAGGACGAAACCAGGACGAAACCGGGACTACACCAGGTCTAAACCGGGACTACACCAAGATTAAACCAGGACTAAACCAGGACTAAACCTGGACTAAACCAGGTCTAAATCAGGACTAAACCAGAATTAAACCAGGACTAAACCAGGAATAAACCAGGTCTAAATCAGGACTAAACCAGGACTAAACCAGGTCTAAACCAGGTCTAAACCAGGACTAATCCAGGACTAAACCAGGACGAAACCAGGTCTAAATCAGGACTAAACCAGGACTAAACCAGGTCTAAATCAGGACTAAACCAGGTCTAAACCAGGTCTAAACCAGGATTAAACCAGGTCTAAATCAGGACTAAAAATGGACCCGTACAGGACTCTAATACTCGCTCCCTTCAGAGCACTGTCCTGACATAATAAACGAACGAAACTCCTGCACATCGACTCAGGTCTGTGAAGTCGTAGTGAACAGTTTTGTGTCGTGTGTTTGGCCAAAGGGCACAGAGTCAGACCTTGATGCTCCTGAAGAGGCTCCGCGGCGCAGTGTTCACAACGGCCATCTCTGATCCAGACGCTTATGGCATCACAGCCCTGAGGAGAGAGGGAGTACTCGAGTAAACACTAAAGAACGAGACAGAGAGAGGGAGTACTCGAGTAAACACTAAAGAAAGAGACAGAGAGAGGGAGTACTCGAGTAAACACTAAAGAACGAGACAGAGAGAGGGAGTACTCGAGTAAACACTAAAGAACGAGACAGAGAGAGGGAAACGAGTAAAAACTAGAGAGAACTCGAGTAAAACAGAGACAGAGAGGGAGTACTCGAGTAAAACAGAGAGAGGGACTCGAGTAAAACTAAAGACAGAGAGAGGGAGTACTCGAGTAAAAACTAAAGAGATAGAGAGGGAGTACTCGAGTAAAACTAAAGACAGAGAGAGGGAAACTCGAGTAAAAACTAAAGACAGAGAGAGGGAGTACTCGAGTAAAAACTAAAGAGACTAGAGAGAGGGAGTACTCGAGTAAAAACTAAAGAGATAGAGAGAGGAGTACTCGAGTAAAAACTAAAGAGATAGAGAGGGAATACTCGAGTAAAAACTAAAGACAGAGAGAGGGAGTACTCGAGTAAAAACTAAAGAGAGAGAAACTCGAGTAAAAACTAAAGACAGAGAAGAGGGAGTACTCGAGTAAAAACTAAAGAGAGAGAGGGAGTACTCGAGTAAAACTAAAGAGAGAGAGGGAGTACTCGAGTAAAAACTAAAGACAGAGAGAGGAGTACGAGTAAAACAGAGAGAGGGAATACTCGAGTAAAAACTAAAGACAGAGAGAGGGAGTACTCGAGTAAAAACTAAAAAGAGACAGAGAGAGGAGTACTCGAGTAAACACTAAAGAACGAGACAGAGAGAGGGAGTACTCGAGTAAAAACTAAAAGACAGAGAGAGGGAGTACTCGAGTAAAACTAACGAGACAGAGAGAGGGAGTACTCGAGTAAAAACTAAAGAACAGAGAGAGGGAGTACTCGAGTAAAACTAAAGAAGAGAGGGAGTACTCGAGTAAAACAAAGAGAGAGAGGAGTACTCGAGTAAAAACTAAAGAGAGAGAGGAGTACTCGAGTAAAACTAAAGACAGAGAGAGGGAGTACTCGAGTAAAAACTAAAGAGATACGAGAGAGGGAGTACTCGAGTAAAAACTAAAGAGATAGAGAGAGAGTACTCGAGTAAAAAACTAAAGAGATAGAGAGGGAATACTCGAGTAAAAACTAAAGAACAGAGAGAGGGAATACTCGAGTAAAAACTAAAGAGACAGAGAGAGGGAGTACTCGAGTAAAAAACTAAAGAGATAGAGAGGGAGTACTCGAGTAAAAAACTAAAGACCAGAGAGAGGAGTACTCGAGTAAAAACTAAAGACAGAGAGAGGGAATACTCGAGTAAAAACTAAAGACAGAGAGAGGGAGTACTCGAGTAAAAACTAAAGAGATAGAGAGGGAGTACTCGAGTAAAAACTAAAAGACAGAGAGAGGGAGTACTCGAGTAAAAACTAAAGAGATAGAGAGGGAATACTCGAGTAAAAACTAAAGACAGAGAGAGGGAATACTCGAGTAAAAACTAAAGACAGAGAGAGGGAGTACTCGAGTAAAAACTAAAGAGATAGAGAGGGAATACTCGAGTAAAAACTAAAGACAGAGAGAGGGAATACTCGAGTAAAAACTAAAGACAGAGAGAGGGAGTACTCGAGTAAAAACTAAAGCCAGAGAGGGGGAGTACTCGAGTAAAAACTAAAGCCAGAGAGAGGGAGTACTCGAGTAAAAACTAAAGACAGAGAGAGGGAATACTCGAGTAAAAACTAAAGCCAGAGAGAGGGAGTACTCGAGTAAAAACTAAAGCCAGAGAGAGGGAGTACTCGAGTAAAAACTAAAGCCAGAGAGAGGGAGTACTCGAGTAAAAACTAAAGCCAGAGAGAGAGGGAGTACTCGAGTAAAAAACTAAAGCCAGAGGAGAGGGAGTACTCGAGTAAAAACTAAAGCCAGAGAGAGGGAGTACTCGAGTAAAAACTAAAGCCAGAGAGAGGGAGTACTCGAGTAAAAACTAAAGCCAGAGAGAGGGAGTACTCGAGTAAAAACTAAAGCCAGAGAGAGGGAGTACTCGAGTAAAAACTAAAGCCAGAGAGAGGGAGTACTCGAGTAAAAACTAAAGCCAGAGAGGGAGTACTCGAGTAAAAAACTAAAGCCAGAGAGAGGGAGTACTCGAGTAAAAACTAAAGCCTGAGAGAGGGAGTACTCGAGTAAAAACTAAAGCCAGAGAGAGGGAGTACTCGAGTAAAAACTAAAGCCAGAGAGAGGGAGTACTCGAGTAAAAACTAAAGCCAGAGAGAGGGAGTACTCGAGTAAGTAAGTAAGTTTGATTTATTGAACACTTTTCACAGACATTTGTCACAGACGTGTTGTTCGTTCGCTCCAGACTCTGTGGTGTAAACTACTACTGTAGCCACAGCTGCCCTGGGGCAGATTGACTGAAACGTCGACCCCTCCGACCAGCACCAACACTCACACACACACCACTTTCATACTAGGCAATGTGGGTGAAGTGTCTTGCCTAAGGACACAACAACAGTTTTTATGACTGGCGCCTCCTGTGGCTCCTGATTTTCCCAGTGATTTTCCCGTCCAAATACAAACCAGACCCGGACCTGCTGAACTTCTGAGATCAGACACGATCTGACACGATCTGACACGATCTGACACGATCTGACACGATCTGACACGATCTGACACGATCTGACACGATCTGACACGATCTGACACGATCAGAGTTTGACGAGACGGTGTGGACACGAGGAAAAACAAAAAAGAAAGATAGAGACAGAGAAGAGACAGAGAGAGAAGATAGAGAGAGAGAGAGAGAGAGAGAGACAGAGAGAGAAGATAGAGAGACAGAGAGAGAAGAGAGAGAAGATAGAGACAGAGAGAGAAGATAGAGAGAGAGAGAGAGAGAAGAGAGAGACAGAGAGAGAAGATAGAGAGAGAAGATAGAGACAGATAGAGAGAGAGAGAGAAGAGAGAGAGAAGAGAGAGAGAGAGAGAAGATAGAGAGAGAAGATAGAGAGACAGAGAGAGAAGATAGAGAGAGAGAGAGAGATAGAGAGACAGAGAGAGAAGATAGAGAGAGAGAAGAGAGACAGAGAGAGAAGATAGAGAGACAGAGAGAGAGAGAGATAGAGAGAGAAGATAGAGAGAAGAGAAGAGAAGAGAGAGAAGATAGAAGAGAAGATAGAGAGATAGACAGAAGAGAGAGAGAGAGAGAGATAGAGAGAGAAGAGAGAGAGAGACAGAGAGAGAAGATAGAGAGACAGAGAGAGAAGATAGAGAGACAGAGAGAGAAGATAGAGAGACAGAGAGAGAAGATAGAGAGAGAAGATAGAGAAGAGAGAGAAGATAGAGAGACAGAGAGAGAAGAGAGAGACAGAGAGAGAAGATAGAGAGAGAAGATAGAGAGACACAGAAGAGAGACAGAGAGAGAAGATAGAGAGAGAAGATAGAGAGAGAAGATAGAGAGACAGAGAGAGAAGATAGAGAGAGAAGATAGAGAGAGAAGATAGAGAAGATAGAGAGAGACAGAGAGAGAGACAGAGAGAGAAGATAGAGAGAGAAGATAGAGAGACAGAGAGAGAAGATAGAGAGAGAGAGAGAGAGACAGAGAGAGAAGATAGAGAGAAGATAGAGAGAGAAGATAGAGAGAGAAGATAGAGAAGATAGAGAGAGAAGATAGAGAGAGAAGATAGAGAGACAGAGAAGAGACAGAGAGAGAAGAGAAGTAGATCCAGTTAAAGTGCTGATGCTGAGAGAGAGAGAATCGGGGTAAAAAAAAAACAGGGGACAGGGGAGAGTCACTTCCTGGACAAACGGAAATGAAACTAAACAAAGTCATTACTCGGAAAATGTTCCAGTGGTCCATTGTGTAACTTTTTCTGGTGAAGGGTCCATCAAACACTTTTCTCCAGTAAAATGTTATGGAAGGAAGTGACAGCACGATTAAAAGCTCTGAGAAGTCCAGTTTGCAGAACAGCTCCGCTTTAACTTTTGCTCTTATGACACATTTCTGCGAGGAAATACATTTTTACATTTACATGAAAAAGATTTAAATTACTTCTAAAGACCCATATGTATATATATGTATATATATATATATATATATATATATATATATATATGTACAGCCAGACCAGCTCGTCAAAGTCTGATCCCGTGGGGGGTGTAACCAGGCTGGTGCCACCTCGTTCCTCTGCTCAATTTCATTTCTCTCCAGCGACTCAGTCAGGAATCTGAATACACTAGACCAGAGGTGTTCACACTTTTTCAGCATGTGAGCTACTTTCAAAATGACTAAGTCAAAATGATCTGCCTAATACAAAGCCAAACAAACTGCACTGAAACACTCTGTGCCCCTTTTTTGGACCCTCCCCCACAGTTTGAGAACCTCTTCTTTAAGAGAACTTCCTCTGGCGCTTTACACAAAACTGTGAAAAAAGTGAAGGAAGATTTTTAAACCTTTTTAAAAGTTCCAAACTGGAGCTGCATTCTTTTCTGGTTTTGCAGTGATATTTACCAGCCTCTGCACGTTTACCAAACCAAACGCACATTGTGACAAAAACAGATGCATTTGTCACTTTTGTTAGACAAACTTCAGCCAAATGTGGCAGTAGGTCTGTTCTGTAGATCCGCTCTATGCTGTAGACCTGCTTTGTGCCGACACTGGAACACAAATTTAGACTGGTTTTTGCTTCACGTTTGGTCTTGCTCTTCTAATCAGCCGCACTGTGGGAGGGGCTTGTGTTCGCTGTACGCAGGAAGGAGCGAGAGCGTGAAAAGGCGAGGGGCGGCGTGCTGACGTGAGGCAGATGGACAGGTAGGATGTTTAGGAAGTTGAACCTGCCCTGTGATGCACGCTGGTACACGAGGGCACACGCTGTTCGCAGACGAGCCGTGCATAGGGAGCGTGTGTGTTTGTGATGCGCCGTAGAGGCTGCGGGTTTCAAATGAGCGCACAGGCTGCACTGAGACGCCCCACACGCTCTGGCACACCTGTACAAGTTTATTACCAACAGCAGCGGCCGGAATGAAATATGATCACACTTGTTGTGTGTCACACCTCGAGTGAGAGACAAGACCGAGTCCAAACACGAGTCCGAGACGAGACACGGCGATCTACCCCCACGACCTTGGCGATCGACTGGTAGATCGGGATCGACGTATTGAGCACCTCTGGTCTAGATGGTTCGCAAAAACCTCGGAAGTGCGAGTTTGGGCACCAGCCCACCAGATTCCTGAGATCGAGGATTTAAAGCCGGAACAACGAAGAATGTTTGGTGAATTTTATCAAGGGGAAAGACGTTATTGTCCTTCTTACAAGATTTGGGAAAATCTTAATAAAACAGTTATCCTCGTTAGCGGAGCGTTACATACGTCACGACCAAATAACAGTGACTGGTTAAATAAAAAAGTACCCGCCCACCGTCGAGCGAACAAATCCTAATACTGCGAGGTCAGACGGTTTCTACAAAGTGAAACAACAACTACTACTACTACTCCTACTACTACTCCTGCTGCTGCTACTACTACTACTACTACTACTACTGCTGCTACTATTACTTCTATTACTACTACTACTACTACTACTACTACTACTATTATTACTAATATTACTACTACTACTACTACTACTACTGCTGCTACAACTACTACTACTACTACTACTACTACTACTACTACTGCTGCTACTATTACTACTACTACTACTACTGCTGCTACTATTACTACTACTACTACTACTACTACTACTACTACTACTACTACTACTACACTACTACTACTACTACTACTACTACCATGACTACTATTACTACTACTATTACGACTACTACTATTACAACATCTACGACTACTACTACTGCTACTACTACAGTATTACTACTACTACAACTACTATTACTATTACTACTACTACTACTTCTACTTATCAAAAATTAGTTGCTGATCAATACTAAGAACTCGTATCGAAAGTGGGTATTTGAGCAGGTATCGATACCCAAAAAAGTCACAATTATCCCAAAATCGACGTTTAAAAAGTAGTACTTGTCACTCAGCGCCCTGCTCTGTACGTTCTGAGGATTATTCCGCTCGAAAGGCGCCACATTTTGTTTTCAAATGTCAATGGTCGTAGAAAAACAAAACGGGATCATGGCATTTCGTAAGTCAACTCTGGAATTCCTCACATTCCAGTCACTTTTTCGAGTGGACGTTTCCTGACAGAGAAGAGGGGCACAAGCACAGTAGCAGCAGTAATAAACACCACATGGACTGGGTTTCAATGCAGTAATAGTAGTAGTAATAATAGTAGTAATAGTAAGGTGACCAGACCCAGGACAGTCCCAGTTTTGAACCCGGTGTCCACTGTCCCAGCAGATTTACACAAAACCAGTGATTTGTCCCAGTTTTATACAAGAAATGTCCCAGATGCAGTGTTGGGGAGTAACAGATTACACGTAATCAGAGTACAAATTATGAGTAACTGTATTCAGTTACAGTTACTGTTTCAGTGAGTGGTAATTGGATAACAGTTACTTTGTTGAAATAAATGGATTACATGGGGATATTTTCCTGTTTTCACATTTTGGGTTATATCCCCTTTTTTTTTTTTTTTTTTTTTTTCTCGGTAATTCCACTCATTGCCGGACACTAAACCAGGTCTAAAACCAGGATTGAACCAGAACTGAACCAGGTCTAAACCAGGTCTAAAACCAGGACTAAACCAGGTCTAAACTAGATCTAAACTGGGGCTAAAACCAGGTCTAAACTAGATCTAAACCAGGACTAAAACAGGACAAAACCAGGATTTAACAGAACTAAATCCTGCTGTGTGGACGTGTCTCTTCGTCTTCTATCAATAATATTTTTAATACGGTTCAGTAAAGTCTGGGCTTTTTATTTTCTTTTAGCAGACAAAACTTCTTACATGAAGATTTCCGAGTCTTTGTTTCTGTAGGGGATTACATTTTAAAAGTCACCTTCCCAACACTGCCCTGATGTCCCTATTCTTGACCAATCTGATCCTGCCAACAGTAAAGAGAGACAAAAAAAACGTTATTTGTTTCAGTAAATTACAGAAAATCTGTTTCAAAATGACAAAACCCAAAGAAAAAGTGACTGTACTGACTCATCGAGAGCAGAACAATTTTCATTAATTATGTTTCACAATTTCACAGATCACAAACCACGGATGTCCCAGATTTAGATTTTGAAATTGTGGTCCCACTAAGTAATAGTAGTTTTAATAGTAGTAGTAGTAGCAGTAGTAGAAGTAGAAGTAGTAGTAGTAGTAGTAACAGCAGATGCAATAAATGCCACATGAACTGGTGGTGAGGAAAGGGGGGACAGTAACAGTAACAGTAAAAATACCTTGTACATGTAGTAGAGGCAGTAGTAGTAGTAGTAGTAGTAGTAGTAGTAGTAGTAGTAGTAGTAGTAGTAGTAGTAGTAGTAGTAGTAGTAGTAGTAGTAGTAGTAGTAGTAGTAGCAGTAGTACTCGTAGTAACAGAAGTAATCACAAGACATCACATGAACTGGTTAGAGGAAGGGGGGGCAGTGACAGTGAAAATAATACTTTGTACCTTGTTCTTATACTAGTAGTAGTAGTAGTAGTAGTAGTAGTAGTAGTAGTAGTAGTAGTAGTAGTAGAAGTAGAAGTAGAAGTAGTAATAGTAGAAGCTGAAGTAATAAACACCACATGAACTCTTTAGAGGAAAGGGGGGGGGGGCAGTGACAGTAAAAATGTTGTAGGAGTAATAGTTGCGGTTTTCTTCCATTACACACACACACACACACACACACACACACACACACACACATACACACACACACACACACACACACACACACACACACATATACACGCACACACACACACACACACACACACACACACACACACACACACACACACACACACACACACACACACACACACACACACACACAGACACATACACACACAGACACATACAGACATTGTCCTCAGACTCAGCATCAGTTCGTTAGGGGTGTGCAAAAATATCCATATATCGTATGGTTTAATGTGATGATACAGTATCGATATCGTGGGCTGCTGTATCGATATATCACCCAGAGTAGTTTTTGGTTTGTTTTACTAAATTATTATCATACAGCTCTACATTTTTGTTGTTTCGATTCTCTCAGAGTTTCAGGAGAGTCCGACTTTGTGTGTGATTTAGTTTTTTTCAATAACTAGATTTAGAAATGATGAAATGTTGATATATTGAAAAATATTTAGAATAGTTGATTTATTTTGTAGTCACAAATATAAAACATGTTGTAATACTGGCGCGTCTGAATAGAGACGGCGCTTTTCACACACATTTTTGTCACAAAGATATTTTACAGAACATTATTCATTCACTCTACACCTGGTGATGTTAACTGCTGTTGTAGCCACAGCTGCCCTGGGGCAGACTGACAGAAGCACGGCTGCCATGTCAATCGGCGCCATCGGTCCCTCCGACCTCCAACACACACACACACACCACTTTCATACGAGGCAATGTGTGTGAAGTGTTTCATGTGTTCATTTCCACCTGTCGTCTCTGGGCAGGTTCATCGGTCGATTGTTTTGAACTGTTCTGGAGAACAGGAGCAGGTTTTGTGTTGATGGAGAAACCAGAGGAAACTCATCCAGACACGAGGAGAAACACAAAGTCCACACAGAAAGACCCGGGTCACCCGGGGATCCAACCCACAACCTTCTTGCTGTGAGGCATGAGTGCTAAACAAAAATAGAGTAAATAGAGACATGTTGTAATACCGGACGGATGTCGTAATACCGGCAGGTCTACACCAGGACTAAACAAGGTCTAACCCAGGTTTAAACCAGGTCTGAAAACCCAATTTAAACCTGGTCTAACCCAGGTCTAAGCTGGGGTTTCATCTAGTTTGTCCCGTCTTCCTCCTCCTTCGTCTCCTCTTCCTCTCCTCTCGCGCTCTCGTTCTCATCTTCTTCTTCTTCTTTTTCGTGGAGTTTGTATTGTCCTTCAGTCGTGTGAGAAGTTGGTTTCTCTTCACACATCTGCTGGATTTGCTCTTGCAGATGTGTTTTCTCCTGTTTGATCTTTTCATGTTCATCACAGAGAATCTGCATCTCCTCCGACAGTTCTGTGTTCCTCTGTCGTTGTCTCTCTGTCTCTCTACGCTCCTCCGATAACCTGTTCTCCACACTTTTCAGATCTTTGGACATGCGCTTCTTATAAGATTTCAAAAAAAGTTCCTGAAGGCCTGAGGGACTGACTCCTGTCGTCAATGTTTCGAGCTCCTCCTTCAAATTCAGCTTCTCTTGGTTGAGCTCGGTGACAGTTTTGAGGAGCTCTGAATGGGAGTCTTTCAGCTGAGCATGTTGACGTTCCTCCTTCAGATCTCGTAGGTGTGGGCAGACTTCACCTTCTGCTTCATCACACCTCATCTGAACTGTCTCCAGCGACTCCTGCTGCGAGCAGATCCTCTTGGTCTGTTCTTCTAAGTGTAAGTTGAGCATGTGCGGAAACATTTGGATCACCTCCTGTAGCTTCTGGTTCGTAACCGAGGACTTTTCGAACTTCTTATGCAGATCTTTGTTCTGATTTTCTAAGTTTTGGATCGTCTCGTTTTGTTGCTGGTTCTGATTGTTTAAGTTTTGGATCGTCTCGTTTTGTTGCTTGTTCTGATTTTCTAAGTTTTGGATCCTCTTGTTTTTTTGCATGTTCTGATTTATAAAGTCCTGGATCGTCTCAAGCAGTTCCTGCTTATGATTTAATGAGTTGTGGATCCTCTCGTGCAGTTGCTGGTTCTCATTCCTTAAGTTTTGGATCCACTCGTACTGTTGACAGTTCTCAGTCTCTAAGACTTGAATCAACTCGTGCAGGTCCTGGTTCACAGACTCTAAGATTTGGCGCTTGACCTTAGGTCGGGATTTTCTAAAAAAAAACCAGGGCATTTTTTCTGTTTAAATATGCAGTAGAGAGAGAAAAGCTCGAGTGTAAACGTGCAGTACAGGCAGTACAGGCAGTAGTCGTAGTAGTCGTAGTACACACAGTACACGCAGTAGAAGTGGCAGTATTCTGTGTCTGTAGTGTTTGTTTCGTGTTACACTTATAATCTTCTTCAAAACAGTAAATTGCTTTGTGCTTTGTCCTTTACTGATGATGTCATCAAGCAGAGTTCTATCACCATGGAGATCCAGGGCGGCATTAGAACATCACGTTGCTATGGTGACAGCTTCTCAGGCTCCAAAACTATTTTAGATTCTAGAATGTGATGATGTCATCGTCCCAGAGGGGAGCTAAATCATTTTCCCGGTGATTACGATGTACTTTTCCATCTGTATTAATATTAGATGGAAACCATGGCAACAGAGAGGTGCTCTGCTCTTGTGGAAGTTTTCACATGTTGAACGTTTAATGTTGTTTTTTTATAATTAACAAAACTAGTCGATCTCACCTGGGACAGAAGGGGAGGGGCTTAGATCAGAGAGATCAGGAGTCTAACCCACAACCTCCTGGTGAGAGGGAGGAGACAGGACAACCGTGTGTCCGCCGTAACTACTGCTGCTGCGAACCTCATCGTTCTGCTCTTAAAATGTTCGTATTAATCTGCTCTACGTGATCCCGGGTTTTTCATTTTGCTGTTTTGTCTGTAAATCGATTCCTAAAATGCTGCTCTCAATTCTCCCCTGTAACCGCAGGCGTCAATGAGCTTCATTTGACTGGAGCCGAGCGATTTCTTTACAGTCTGTGGACGTCTAAAGAGGAAAAGGACTCTGGATTTCAGCATTTTCAGTTTGTATTTTGGATTTAGATGTGAGTCATTTATCATTGAAAGACAAACTGACTGTGAGTAAAACACAGTGATAATAATAAAAATGAAATGTGAAGTTTTTGAGGCGCCTCTGTTCTATTTTTGTCATAATTACACGAGGGATTCGGGACATAAGCCTCTGCCGTGTCCTGTTTTACATTAGTCCTGCTTTTGTCCTGGTCTTGGTTCAGTCCTGGTTTAGTCCTGGTTTAGTCCTGGTTTAGTCCTGGTTTAGTCCTGGTTTCAGTCCTGGTTCAGTCCATATTTTAGTCCTGGTTCAGTCACATCAGGACTTGTCACTTTTTTGTGCTCTCCTTGTCTCCATCCCTCTTTATCCCTCTTCTCTTCCTCTGTCTTCATCTCTATGTAGCGGGAGGGCATCTGACACACACACACACGCTGCGTTTCAATGCAGTAGTAGTAGTAATAGTAATAGTAGTAGTAGTAGTAGGGTGACTAGAAGAGACATCCCTATTTATCCAGGACAGTCCCAGTTTTGAGTCTGTGTCCACTGTCCCAGCAGATTTACCCAAAACCAGGGATTTGTCCCAGTTTTATACAAGTAATGTCCCAGATGTTTCTATTTTTGACCAATCTGATCCTGCCAACAGTAAAGAGACAAAAAACATCATTTGTTTCAGTAAATTACAGAAAATCTGTTTCAAAATGACAAAACCCAAAGAAAAA